>NC_060122.1:256600449-256903480 GCF_021461395.2 Schistocerca americana | reverse complement strand
GAATCAAGCAACTGGTAGAGAACTTGTATCGCAACTGATAGTCTATGTAGATGACATTTTGGTAACTGGACAAGATTGGAATGAACTCTTTCAACTTTTGAAACATATACACAATAAACTTAGACAAGGGAGAAAGATACTTAAATTAGAGAAATGTAAATTTGCTGTACCAGAACTTTAAGTTTTAGGTCATGTTATTATTAAAGATTGGATTCTTGCTGACCCTTAGAAAATAGAAGCCATTTCCAAATTTCTGGCACCACCTAACAGAAAGCAGTTAAAGTCTTTTTTGGTTATGTGGATTCTATTGAAAATTTGTTAGTAATTAAAGTCTGAATGCATCATATTTGAGAAATTTATGTAAGACGAATAGTGTGTGGATTTGGAATGATGAATCTCAGAAGGCTTTGGAATGTATTAAGAAAGAATTGAACAACCAACACTTATTACACAGACCTGATTTCAGTTTGCCTTTTTTTCTTACACACTGACAGCAGTAGTTATGGATTACATGCTGAGCTATTTCAGGAAAAAGAAATTGTTGTTAACACATTGTTCAACTGCTTTTGGACATAGAATGTTACTCAAAGATGAAAAAAATCTAACACCAATACTGATTAAGACTTATTGGCTTTTCAGGTGGCGTTTGATAAGTTTTGAAATTAGGTTATAAAATTAACATATACTCAGTTCACAAAGCATTAAGTTACCTTCAGAAGTGCAGATTATACCATACGAGACACAAGATGGGGTATGTTTTCACAGCAACTTGACTATGAAGTAATATACACCAAAGGTACTGACAATGTTGTTGCAGATGCTTTATCGAGATTCCCATTTGGTGGAATTAATTAATTACATGCAGGAGGAGGAAAAGGATTTTAAAATGAGCTATATGATGGGTGTCCATGATAGGAAAGACATCATAATTCAAACTGGTTAGTCAAAAGCTGCTTAAGTAAGAGAGGTTATGAAAAACTGGACAAATTTTACAAAGTACACAAAGGAACACTGTTTAAAAAGACAGATTCTGACTCTGACAACTGGAAGTCATGTTGGGCAGATGAGGAACATGAAAAATTAATCAGATACACTAATGACTCATATGGACACTGTGGCATTCAGAAATGTGTTCGGAAGTGACAAGAGAATGTTTAATTATACAATACAGGTAAAAAGGAAACAATTGTCTCCCTGTGATAGATGCCAAAGACTAAAGGTAAGTAATAGGACATGCCATTGTAAAATGTGGAACATCATTCCTGAAAAACCTACGGATTTGGTAGCCACCAACTTCTATGGATTTTTGCCAAATAGCACAGGTGGTCACAGTTACATTTTTGTTATGGTTGACTTTTTTCCAAATTTATAAACTTGTACTCTGTTAGAAATGCCACAAGTAAAGAGATTATTTCTAAGATGGAGAAGGATTACGTTATAAATGTAGGAAAACTAGAAGCATTTGTTGAAAGAACAGCAATTTAACACATTTTGATTTCAGTGTATAATGTGTCATCAAATCCTACAGAGAGATTAATACATTTCTACTGGATTTACTCCTTTTGACATTAAGTTCAAAAGAAACCTGCAAACATTCTATCAGAGTTGACTGAGGAGAGTGTCAGAGAAACCATGAAGCAACAGGGAGAATCACAAAAAAGGAGACATGACAGCGAATTAAAAGTAAAACAGTATGAGATTGGGGTTATGTACTTGTGAAATCACACAAAAAATCATAATGTTAATAGCACAACTAAAAGAATTATTTGACTTTTATGTTGATCCATTCAAAATTGTTGAAAATCCACATCCTTATGCATATCATTTGATGTATCCAAAATCTAGAGAATTTTTTGAGTTGAGGAATATTACCTCATTAAAGAATCATACAAACAAAAAAAATAGATTATGTGATGGCTTGGGTTTCATAATGGTCTTTTTGAGTGAAAAGAAAGTTTTTCACTGGTAAACAGAAATTTGAATGGTGAACTAGTAACTTTATTTGAATTTAGATGATATTTGATACAGGAGATATGCAATTCCTTGTACATTATGTGCTTGGCAAGCACACGACCCTTAGCTGTTGCAGTGCTGTTACCTGCTTGTTTTCTGTATTACATCGTCATCTGCTATTTTTGAATATCAGTGCTTTCTTCCACTATCAATATTATCTTTTCTTTTTGAAAACACCAATCCTGAAGTAACACTTATATATTTACCTGGCAAATGCTTAGATATAAAATGCTGTGCACTGATTTAACACTACATAATTTATGTAGTGTGATACAAACTTCTAATCTATGCTTTGAACTGTGACATGTACTGTACTCATGAATTATTCTTTTCCAAATGAAGTGTTGGACATTTCTCCACTAGGGTGATAACTTAGATCTTCTCAGATTGATATACTGAGAAACTATCTTTAAATTGGTGATGATGAAATGAAAATGTTAATGATAATCATGAACTCATATTGGTTTTCACCAGGCAATATCGGCTTTAGAAGTCTCAGATATTGTTGCAAGAGCAATCTTAGTGGCGAGTACCACCAAACAAAAAGTCTCAGAAGTGTTCTCAGAGCAAATTCTCTTTTCAAGCCTTTACTGACTGGTTTTTCTGTACTGTACCAGAAGAAACCTTTAAAGGCTCAGAATTATTCTCTGAGCACATGTGAATACTCTGAAGAAGTCTCAGAATTGAGCTCTGAGCAAGTCTTTATCATTTTTGCATCTGACCTCAAAACAGATCACTGTTCACTATACATGGTAAGCCGTGTACCTGTATATACATTTACCCATTTGAAGAGATTTTCACTATTTGGTATTTGTGAAAAATTTATTTTTTCTCATTGGTATTGGTAAATAATGATGAATGAACATTTTGAATATCTGAGAAATTGTCTGAGCCATGTAACTAGTTATTAAGTTTGCTTTCACTAATACACTTTTGGTGGGCTATTAATGAAAAGCAGTTTCCATAAGTTTTCCATACAATAATGTTCTAATATTTTGATTGCAATGTTTTATCTTAGTTAATTATTAAACACTTAATTACTGTAAAACATGTTCCAATAAAACATTTGCTGTTATTCATAAGTAATGAAAAGTACATTATTTGTCTCATTACATACAACATAACATGCTTTCACTTGAATATGGTTGCAGATGACACATGTTCATTTAACGTACTCCGTAAGACATCTACAATGGAAAACTACAGTAAAACTCAGACGTTGTTGTGAGGAATAAGCATGAGGAACAGCTATTTGCTATAAAACTAGCAGAGATGTCATTATGCATGGTAATAATCTTGTAACTAAATATATCTGTGTGTAGAGAAGCAGAGAGAATGGAAGGAAAAAGAAAGTAATATTTTTGAAATGTGTGTATACTGTAGAGTAATGTGAGACTAATGCTTTTGAGAAGACTTGAATACTTTATTGTTAATTAATGGGGTTACTGTTTGAGTAATAAATGGTATTTTGGTGAATATGAGGAAGAGATGATTTATTGGGTTATTATAGTGAAGAAATGTTTTATTGAGATCTTGAGAAGGTTGATGGTGATGTTTTTGGTGCTTGTTGCACACATATTTGTGAAATGAGGTAACTTGTGACAATAGGGTGTCGTTTTATGGGGAAGGTCATGAAGCTTAAATAAAGTATGAAGAAACTGATTCTCCATTGTGATATAAAAACATAGTAATAGCAAAGTAAAGGAGGTCAGATTTAAGAATGCAAGTGTTAATGAAGTTTAAAAATTCCAGGTGGCATAGTTACAAGTAGCCCAAGTGCTGGCTGAATTTAAAAGGTAGACAGAAGGTACTGTGTCTGATTAATGAAGCAAAAGTTACAAAGCATAAACTAAAATGAATTTAACCAAGTACTTAATGAACTACTCTAAGCACAGTTTTTCATTTTTCTTAATGCTAATTGTTTTTGTATTATTTTATTATGTGTTATATAGTTCTGTGACAACTTCTTTCACATTTTATGATCCTCTGTGTCGCATGTTGGCATCCCATCCTTAAACCCTTTTGTGATTATGACTTGTGTCCTTGCCAGTTACTGACAAAGTGTCGTATCTGTTGTAACTATCTCCAGAAATATGTAATGATGGTGAAGCACTATGGGGATGTGCCATACAGCCAATCATGCTAAACAATTTCAGCAGGGGATACTTACAATCCTATGGACAAGAGGTCAAATGAGCCCTTGGACAATAGGTCAAATGAGCACTTCATTAAGAAACATAAAGCATACTATTTTGTACTGTATAAAGTGTAAAATTGTAGTTAGATCAGTTCCCTTTATGTTTTTGTCAGTCTGTTATCATTATCATGCTCACATTCTGAATGGTGGGCTTTTGTAATGAACCTGGTCTGACTACACCATTTTCTATCTACAAAGTGTAATTTCCATTACAAGGTGTTTTAACATGCATTTTGCGATATCCTTTTATAATTGTCAACCGTTTTGCAAATATCAGGTGTAGAGGTATGAAACTGGGATTTGGTTGCAATAATTACACATGTGTTGTTTGAAACTGATAAACAATATTTTATTCAAAATAATCTCCATGGCTATTTATACATTTCACCCACCTCTCCAGCAAGCTATGAATGCCACGCCAAAAAAACAACTCTTCTTTTGAAGCGAACCAGTCAGTGAGCCATTTTTGTACATTTTCATACACACTGAAGCATTGTTCAGTGAGAGTGTGTCCCAGTGATGAAAATAGACGATAATTACATGGACCCAAGTCTGGAGAAAAAGCCACATGCCCTAGTATTTCTCAGTTGAAAGCCTTGATCATTTCTCTGACCCATTTTGCTGTATGTGATGGGGTGTTATCATGGAGCAATATGACTTTGTGTTGCCTTTTTCATATTTCTGGTCATGTTTCATGTAGTGCTTGATTTAAATCAATCATTTGCTGTTGGTCATGATCAGTGTTAATGGTTTCACCAGATTGTAGCAACTCGCAATAGATGACACCCTTCTGATCCCACCAAACACAGAGCATTATCATCTTCCCAAAGTGATTTGGTATTGCAGTGGATGTTGATGGTTTGCCTGGATTCATCCATGATTTACGACACTTAGAATTCTCAAAATGTATCCATTTTTCCTCACCTGTCACTATTCTATGGAGAAATGACTTTCTTTTTTATCTGGTAAGCAGCATTTTACAAGTAGTTTTTCGAGTTGCTTGCTGTCTTTCATTCAGTTCATGCAGAACCCACTTTCCCACTTTCTGCACCTTTCCCATATCTTTCAACTGAAGAGAGATGGCTTTCTGCATCACATTCAATTCTTCTGCCAGTTCCTGTTGAGTATGAGTATCATCTTCATCTAATAACGCCTGCAGTTCATTGTTTTCAAACTTTTTCAGTGGGTTTTCGTATTCGTCCCTTCTCATGTCAAAATCACCGTTTATGAATTTTTTGAAAAACTCGAAACAGTGTTTTCCGAAGAGCATGTTCGCCAAAAACTTCGACAAGCATTCAATATGATTCTGCTGCAGTTTTCTTCAAATGATAACAGAAAACCAATGCTGTCTGCAAATGGTAGTTCGTAGGCACAGAACTTGACATGTTTACGGGTTTGAAACAGATACCAATGTATGGAACTTTGGTTAGTGTGTGGTGACATTCATCGTCGGCTGTTACAGGAAGCAGATGGCGCTGCAGATGCAATCTCATGGTCCCCATACTGACGGGGAAATTCCGGTTTCATACTTCTACACCTGGCATTACTTAGAAAAAAAAGTCTTGGTTATTTTGATGATTCTAAGTGTCAGAGAGTATGTAAGCAGGGAGAAATTTAATACTCTGTCATTATCTTTGTATTTAACAATCCATGGACTGTCAGTGATTAAAGTAAAGTAGTAGTTGGGGAGTAGTTTACTGAGAGGAGTTGTATAAGGCTGCATGTGGTCAGAGTTTGGTGATTGTTGCCCATTATGTCTTATTAACAATGCTCAAAAGTATCTTCTATAACAGTGAACCACAAAGAAAATGTTATTCAAAATCTGTGAAATGATTTCAAGAATATGTCAGCAAATGGAAAACTGAAACCTGTACCTTTTTTTAAATTAGAATTGATACTACAAGATCAAACCCTCCTGAAAATCCAAATATTTTTGTCACTATCAACAGGAGAGCCAGAAAGAAGACCCCTGGACATGAAATAAGAAAAAAGAAGAATTTTACCAGCTAAGCGCTAATTATTTTGTTCACTCAGCATTTCTGAACTGTCCACACTGTTTGCTTAGTGGGCTGAAAATCAGCAGAGATAGAATTTAAATAATCAATCTGAATCAGTAACTATAGGGTGGGAAGGCAGACTAGTCACCATATAGCGGAGATGTTGAGTCACAGATAGCCAACAAAAAAAAAGACTATCAAACTCATAAGCTTTTGGACAAAAAGGCTTTCATTGAAATTGGACAAAACACACACACACACACACACACACGCACGCACGCACACACACACACACACACTTGCACAGATGCAGTTTATGCACACGTATATATGACTGTGGTCATGTGTGTGTGTGTTTTGCCTAATTCCGATGAAGGCCTTTTCACATCACTGTCATTATTCCATCCTGGATTTTCCACTGTTTAAGGTGGATGTATGCTATATGCTGATGTAATCTTTTGGTACGTGATTATGTTGATGACATTTATGCAATGTTTGCAGTGATAATTAAACTGACACCCTAGCTGCAACCAGGCGTTGATAAACTTCATTGGGGACATGTTGAAAATGTGTGCCCCGACCGGGACTCGAACCCGGGATCTCCTGCTTCCATGGCAGACGCTCTATCCATCTGAGCCACCGCGGGCACAGAGAATAGCGCGTCTGCAGGGACTTATCCCTTGCACGCCCCCCGTGAGATCCACATTCCCAACATGTCCACAATACTACATTCGTAGTGCGCCTAATAGATGTTTGCACATCATACTCATTACTCGTGGCAGATTAATCTACCAAGTCCTGTACGAGTTCGAGCATAGCGTGTGCGTTCGCACAAGAAGGTCAAAGGCCGGAAACCCATATTTTTAACTGCATGGTCATCGACGGTAACTGTTCTTTCGAGAAAAGATACTACCGTCATATATAGTATTTGTGGTATATGAATTTCCTTATACAACTGTATTATAATGACATAATATTGAAATTAGAAGGTTACCGGAACAATTAAACTGAAATACTAAATATAATGTTGTAGCTGACTATAAAAAGTTAACACCTAATGGTAAACTTTTGAAACTATCTGACATAATTCATGCATAGCTGAACACATTTAAAAAGTGGGGGATTATTCTGTACTACACATAATGGGGGTTGTTCTTATTTAAAAAATATCCAAAATATTTCATGCTCATAATACAATTAAAGAAGAAGAGTTCAGCTGACTGACATATTTTGAATTCTTAATTATACTGTAAGTTATTTAAAAACCTTTTATAAGAAGGAAAGTTGGAATGTTGTGTGCATTTTTTAAAATATTGCTTTGTACAGTATGTTCATTTTATGTGGTGTGGTGTCATGAGTTTGGAAATTATTTTTGTTTTTTGTAATTAAATGCTTTTATAGTTTTCTCTGAATAAATCCAAGTATTGTTGGAAATTAGCTCATTAAATTTTGCATGGATTCTTAAGCTAGTACTTTTGTTTGTAACATAAATTACAGGACAATTCTTCACCACATTTAATTTAATAATCACGAATTGAGCCTTGTAACTAATTGTTGACAGTGCATGGTATAAATGCTGTTATAAGCAGTGACCAAGAAAACAACCATCTCATGATGATAAGCATTTGTAACTACGTCTACATAAAGCACCTATTTTCACACTACAAAATCAACTATACACAACCATAAAATGAAAGCATTAAATAATAGTTTACATTAAAATCTGTTTGATAGTTAATAACATATTATACATTAAAATCTGTTAGATAGTTAATAACATATTATACAGTAGTGCAGACCTGGAAGACACAGAGCAACCTTATAACAATGACATAGTCAGAGAAAGAGTGCCAGAGCCCAAGAGACAGAGAGAGGCACTATCATAGTGGTGGTTACACTAAATTGTCACATATATAAATATAATGTTTCGTAGCACATTATATCAACTCTCTATTGTCATTGGTCTTCTCCAAAGTAAAATTTTATAGAATTAACAACCTTGTATTCCATGACCATTGATTTTCTTTTTCACTAATTGTTACTTTATACAGAGTTCTTTTACTAAAGTCACTCAGTTTATTAATTCATAACAAATATAAAAATGTGTGTGACAAATACATGTAAGGACACTATATGACCACCTGGAATGGTCATGCATATAATTGAATATTGTCTGTAATGGGCATTCCACTAGCATTCCTGTTTTTTATAACACAGGCATCACATTAATAGAATATCACGATTTGCCTCCACATTCACTAACAGTTCATGGTATGATCATTACTCACAGACGTTTACACAGATCATCCATGTAGCTCATTAATTAATGTTCAGTTTATGAAAATTTGCATGACATTTCATTATCACATCTACATTCTTACAGGTTGCAATTAAAGTTTTTGTTAGTATTTGCTGCTGCTTGTTATTGCAGATTAATTTGTATCTACTTTTTAAAACTTCATGAAAGTACGCAGTTTTGCAGCTGTTGTTATAAAATACTTTTGTTTGGGGTGGAGATTTATTAGCTTGAGCCATTAAAAAGTTCGTGGTCCTTCCATTATGGTGTGGTCCACAGGAAAAACAGCTTAAAAACCAGGAAAAACCTAACTCCACTCCCAGTTTGCTCACATATTATTTTTGTGTAGCATTTTTATTTATTTATTTATTTATTCATCCGTGGAACAATATATATAGTATGGATGTCGTCAGTTTATAATACATGAGCACACATTTACATTTAAAATGAAACAGATTTCTCATATTTTGTGTAGTTTTTATAACTAGTCATACACACATATAAATTACATCATATTTTGGCGATAATGTCATATGTTGCTAATAATCACATCTATGTTAAATATTCTTTTACAGTATAACAACATTTACTTACTAAGAAGGTTTTAAGCTTTTGTCTGAAACTGAGGGGCTCATTTATTTCTATAATTTCCTGTGGTAATTTGTTATACAGTTTTATCCCATTATAAAATATACTTTTTTTTTGTCTTTGCCTCGTTCTTTCTATCTAGATGGAGGTGGTGACAAGATTTTGTTTCATGGTCATGTATTAGGCTGTTTGTGTTATACATGTTGAGATTTTTCTTAATGAACATTATGTTCTGAAAGATATACTCACAAGAAACAGTTAGAATGCCTAGCTTTCTAAATAATTCTAGAAAGTGGGCCCCGTTGTCACTGTTTGTTATTATCCTTATGGCTCTTTTTTGTACTTTGAACACAGTTTGTATGTTACTGGCACTTGTTCCCCAAAACATGATCCCATGGCTGAGGACTGAGTGTAGATATCCGTAATATGTTATTTTAAGACAGGTATTATTGCATACCGGTGCAAAGATTCTAAGAGCATAGCATGTTGTGGATAATTTCTTTGCCAAAATGTTGACATGGTTTGTCCATTTCAGTTGGCTGTCTACATCCATCCCTAAGAATTTGGTACTTGTTACACATTCTAATTCATTATTATTAACTTTTATTCTAGTGGCATTGTGTTTTTTGTTCAATTGGAAGTTAATATAGTTAGTTTTCTTTACATTTAGGGTTACTTTATTTTTAAATGACCAGTTGTGAACATCATGAGAGCCTCGTTTGCTCTTTCTGACAGTTGTGTTGGATTTTCACCTGTTATTACTACGTTGCTGTCATCAGCAAAAAGTATTTTTTCTCCATGTCTGATACTTTGTGGGAAGTCGTTAATGTATATCAGAAACAATATTGGGCCTCATACACTTACCTGTGGGACGCCTACATTCACATGTTCTGGGTCAGACAGGTGTTTTACAAGGGAATTGTTTGAAACTTGTGATATCTCAACTCGTTGAATCTGTTTTCCAAGTATGATTTAAACTACTTCTTTGTCACACCTTTTATTCCTATTTGCCCTAATTTATGAAGTAAGATGTTGTGGTCAACTGTATCATAGGCCTTTGACAAGTCTAAAAAGATACCACGTACATTTTCACCTTTGTCCAGTGCTTCTAAAATTACTTTAGTGAACTGTGCTATAGCAGATTGTGTGCCTTTTCTGGGCATAAAACCAAATTGGTCATTGGAAAGAAGGTTATATTTATTCGGGTAATTTAGCAGTCTCTTTTTGACTAGCATTTCTATTATTTTAGAAATGATAGACAGGATAGAAATCGGCCTGTTGTTCTCTACATTTTCCACATCTCCGTTTTTAAGGATAGGTATAACTTTTGCTTGTTTTAGGTACTCTGGAAAGTATCCAGATTCGAAAGATTCATTAATTATGTCTGTTAATGGGCCCTTTATGGAGTCTACGCATTCTTTCATTATGCAGACTGGGATTTCATCAAGTCCTACTGAAGTTTTATTTTTTAGTTGGTGTACTACTAGTGCCACTTCCCTTTCTGTAGTTGGCAAGAGCACCATTGAGTTTGTTGGCTGGTTCTGAGTTGGTAAATCATACGTATCTGGAAATTTCTGCTGTAATTTTTTTGCAATACTACTGAAATATGAGTTTACAAAATCAGCTAATTTTTTAGGGTCACCTACTGGTACATCTTTGTTTTTAATATGTGAATTGAGGTCGTTTTCAACAGAGTCAGATGTTTCCTGTTTGACAATGTTCCAGGCTGATTTGCTCTTGTTTTCAGCTTGAAGTAATATTTTGTTGTTTGAAAGTTTTTTTGCAGCTAACAGCACCTTTCTGTATATTTTACGGTACTTTTTGTAGAATTGCAGAACTTCTGGGTTAGATTTATTATTTTTTATGGAGTTGAGATATCTAAGAGTTTCTGAGGATTTTTTGATATCTGTAGTCACTCATTGATTTCTCTTTGTAATTTTAATTTTGTAAAGAGTTTTTGGAAACATCTCTTCAAATCTGAGTTTAAAAATTGACACAAACTTGATAAATTTCTGATTTGCATTAGTTTCTGCATAGACTTCCCCCCCCCCCCCCCCCCCCCCCCCCCCAATATTCATATTCTAGCTGGGATTTAAACTCATACAGGACTGATATGGAAAACATTCTTTTGTATGTACACAGTTTAGGAGGAGTTTCTACATGAATGTTAGTTTTTAAGATCTGGCAGAGGTGGTCTGATAGGCCCAGGTTTTGGACAACAATATGACTTATTTTACTATCAATATCTGTAGCTACATGATCTATAGACGAGGAAGATTCTTTCGTTATTCTAGTTGGACAATTAACAAGGGAGGATATTCCATAACAGCTTAGAATATTCACATATATGTTGCTAGCCTTATCAGGCTTCATAATATTAATGTTTAAGTCACCACAGATAATTACATTTGCTTTTGGTCCAGAAACTTTGTCTAAGCTTTGATTCAGTTTTGAGAAGAATATATCAATGTCTCCACTGGGAGAGTGGTGCACACAAAATATGACTAATTTTTTTGCACTGCCAGGTCCTATTATTTCAACAGCAGAAAGTTCAAAATGTTTGTCCTCATCTAGATCTAAAAGATCATATATAACTTTAAATGACATACCTTTTTTTACATAGATACATGGAGCTCCACCATTCATTGAAATTCTGCTATAGTAACATGCAAGGTCATATGAGGCTAATGCAATGTGTTCAATTTCCTTCCCTTTGCACTATTGTTCGGTGATACACAAAATTTGGCTATCAAAAGTTTCCAATTCTTCTTCTAGCTGTTGTGCTTTGTTCTTTATGGCTTGAATGTTTTGGTGAAACACTGTTAAGCATTGGTTTTCACTTATCTTGTAAAACATTCGACTCAATGAGAGCTACTATGCGAACATTTTAGAGTTACTTATAAATATACAGATCCAACATGAATACACAATTATTTTTGCTACAAACTTGAAGTTTTACAGAATTTGTCTTTCGAATTATACAATGCAAACATTTTAAATTTTTAGGAGATCTTCTCCGTTCTATGAAACTCTCCGGCAACATAGGCAAAGTTTTGCTGCCATGTCTTTGTAATCTTGATGTAGGTGTTGAGAAATGACTAGCAGGAACATTGAGTCGGATTCTGAATCTTCAGATGAGGACTGCTTAGCTGCTGCTACCATCTTGTCACTGACTCCTTCCTGCGAACTTGTACAGCTTTGACTGCACAGCTCCATCATGTCTGGCCATAAAAATGTGTAAAGTAGAGCATTACACACTGCTTAACTTGGAAATTGCTAGCTGGGTGATGAGACACATGAGGATTATGCACTATTACTGTTTATCCAGGACCAGTTCTGAAGATTATTTGGCATCGAGATTTATTCTGACACATCTTCCACATTTATTGAACATGCCTTGGTTTGCACTACTCACTATTTTATATACATAAATGCACAGTTGTCGTATGATGTTTTGATGGTTTGTAAATTCATTAAGTGCAGATTCTTGCAGGTACACTGCATTCTGCAGACATTCAGTGCTGTGATCATACATTGTCTGCACCTCATTGCCAATGGTTCGTTTTAATCTGTCACTGGTGAAGGAAAACTGGGAAAGCTTCACCACTCAGAACAATGTTGATAGCATGTATATGAGTTTTCAGAGCATCTTTCTTTACTATTTTATTCCAAAAGTAGTAAAAACAGTAAAACTTAACAATAATTAGCAATGGATAACTAAAGGCATAAAAACTTCCAATGAGAGAAACATATTTCTGCAGTACTGTTGTAAGAAATTTAGAGTAACCCAAGAATTCGCAGATTATTCAAAAGCCTACAAAAGAATCTATGGTAGAGTAGTCTAAAAGGCAAAAATTATGTGGAATGACAATTTGATAAGAAACTCACCTAACAAAATGAGATCCAAGTGAAGAGTTATAAAGGAAGGAACTTGTAGTTCAGCGCCAAAATAAAAGAATGTATCATTAACGTAGAAGGCTCAAAAGTCACAGACCCAAATTCAGTTGTGGAAAAATTTAGTGAATACTTCACTTCACTAGGTGAAGACCTCATTCAAGAACACTGTCAAGGACCAGTCCCAAGTTTCTCCAGCAAGTCAGTGATCTCGACTGCTTTATGTATGTTTATTAAACAAACCCCAATGAAATTATAAGTAAAATTAAATCATTAAGCAATAACATGTCAAGTGGTCTTGATGAAGTACCTGATTCCATATTAAAAGCATGTGCTCACCATATAGCAAACCCCTTGGCAAAAATTTTCAACCTCTCTTTAAAAACTTGTGTATTTCCAGATATTTTTAAAACAAAAAAATTTTCACCACTGCTCTAAAAAGGTTCTTCTGAAAAAAATATCAAACTACCGACCCGTGTCACAGTTAAGTTCCTTCTCAAAAATTCTGGAAAAACTTTTCTATGACAGGCTTTTAAGTTTCATAAATAAATATGCACCTCTTACCGTACAACAACACTGTTTTAGAAAGTCTAAATCTACAGACACAGCAATTTTTGAATTCTTAGAGTGCATTTTAAAATCCCTTGATCAACATAAATTAGCTGCAGGTATTTTTCTAGATCTATCAAACGCCTTTGATGCTCTAGACCATAATATCCTGCTCGAAAAATTAGAAAGACGAGAAGTGAGAGGTGTAGCACATAGCTGGTTGTGTTCATACCCACAAAAACCACAAGCAGAAAGTACCACTTCAGTATGAATTCAACAAAATGAACAAAACAAGAAACAACTCCTTTCTTTCTAGTGAATTACCAGTAAAAATCCACTACTCTTCTTGATTTATGTGGATGACTTAGTTGAATATATGAGTCCCACAAAAACTATCCTGTTTGCCGATGACACCAGCATATTGCTCACTGGATCCAGTCCAGAAACTTTGCAATCCACAGCAGAAAGTTCTATGAAATGACTTTCTGAGTGGTTCACAAAAAACAAACTCATTATAAATACTGAAAAAACTGTGTGTGTCGAATTTCATTTAATTCCTGCAACTAATTAAATGTCTATTCAAGCACAATTAAAAAATGATCCCATAGAAAATGTGTCACAAAATTTTTGGGTCTATGGGTTCAGCAAGACTTAAAGTGGGACACACATATAAATAAATAACTTGTCTAGAAAACTATCATTTGTGTGCTATGGCCTAAGAATTTTAAAGGTTACAACAACCAAAACAACAGTACTGCAGGCGTACTATGCACAGTTCCACTCACTAGTCTGATATGGGATCATTTTCTGGGGATACTCAACTCACAGTGTAAAGGCTCTTAGAGTGCAAAAAGAGCTCTAAGAATAATTTGTGGCCTTAAAAAGATGGAGTCCTGTAAATTCCATTTTACTGAGCTTGGTGTTCTAAATGTTCCAAGTTTATTCATTTATGAAACTATCTTGTTCACTAGGGACTACCTCCTGAAAACAGGCAAACTGCTAAAGAACAAAGATGTACGCAACTATAGTACCAGAGGGAAATTGAATGTACATCAAAAATATCACAGAACAACCACCTATTAGAGGAGCATAATTACCATTGGTGTAATACTACACAATAAGGTACCAGAGGAAATAAAAAATGCTACTCATCCAATATTTAAAGCTAAACTAAAGGCATTTCTAATAAAGCACTGTTTCTATTCTGTCAGAGAATTTCTGAATGTGTAACAAAATTAATTGTAATAGGTACCTATTTTTAATTTGCCTACTTATTTGCTAATACTATGTATTATTGTAACTTACCTTTGATCTGTCCAATATCAATTGTACAATTTCTGCTGTATGATAAAACTGGACCAATAAAAAATCAAATCAGATATGTTGATTGTTGTCTGCAAGTGAATTTCAGCAGTCTCAAACACAATGACCTCAACTTATCCCTACATAATGACTGCCTATATCGTTTTCACTGTCACTTTCACAGAGGTTCTTTACACACATCTGTAATACGGAGCTTGGTTTTATGAGACTACAGGCTTATATTGATGTCTCAATGTAGTCGAGGCTTTTACACATTATGTTCAATATTGCACTGTTTTTTACCAGGAAGTGTTGATTCTTAATTACTTATTATCAATCACAGTTTCAAGTCTCTAACATACTTTTCGTTTAAAGTTCTTGCTAGTAATCAGACCAAGGATAACTTTTGCTTTCTTTATCTGACTTCTGTTCATTTTATGGACAAGAACATTTTCTTTATAAACATAGTATACACAGGTCTGTAATTTTGACTTTGGTATACATGCTTCATTTCTTTATTTACCCATAGCAAATAGCAGATCACAAGAGTGCTGCTTACTGACTACAGACCCTGGCCTGACTTTACAATAATCTTTACAGTATAGTCAAATCGTAATTTTAATTATTGTCAGAAATTAAATCTATTTGGAGATCGCTGCATTAGGACAGCAGTGTATGTTCCCTATTACAACAATACATGTGCATCCAAAACCTGGAGAATCATGCCTCTTCATCCATGAAATAAAACCTCCAAATGAAGCTGTGCATGTAGAAGACATACATTTTTCCTATATGGTTTCACTCTTGTGCAGTCCACAGAAGACTTCCACATATGAATTTAGAACTCCAATAGTCTCTGCCTATGTGGGATTAAACATTTAGTCAAAATTCAAATGAAAAATATTAATTACTGTTAAAGGCATTTTACATTACTTTTCAATTAAATATTTACTTTGACCTGTAGTAGGTCTTGTCTACCAGGTAGACTTTGCTTTGGCAAATTATTGTAGATTATACTGCTGAAGGCAGTTCTTCCTTTATCAGCAAATGTTCAGTCCAGGCTGATGGCCAGGTAACACATCCATACATCCTAAACACAATAAACACTTCTCATGATAATGACTCATAAAACACTTACTACTCAAATGTATATCTACTATTTACAACTTACAAACAGTGTATATACTTCTTTAAGTCTTTGTAGATGTATGAACCCTTTGCTTTATTTGTCTTGGTGTCAGCTAACAGGTAGCTACACCCATGTAGTATTATTACTATCCTGTATGGTCTTGCATATAGCAATTGCCACTTCTTTTTTTGTGCATGATAGATGACTTCAGGTGAGTCCTTATCAACACTAAATC
The DNA here is from genome assembly GCF_021461395.2 of Schistocerca americana. Classification (NCBI taxonomy): domain Eukaryota; kingdom Metazoa; phylum Arthropoda; class Insecta; order Orthoptera; family Acrididae; genus Schistocerca; species Schistocerca americana. Next base: position 256,887,280 of record NC_060122.1, on the reverse strand, counting down.
ACTTACTTCAAATGATAGTGCATTCCTCACACCACACACATATTTTAATTTCCTAGCTTGGGCGCACTTTGATAAGTTAGCAAAGACATCTGCATGTCTCTGTTCTTTAAATGTTTCTGTCCTTGGTAAACAAACTAATGGATCAATCCACTCGTTTTTTTTTCTCCCTGCCCATTAATACCTTGGCAGGTGAGCAGCCAATCATTGCATACAGTTGATTATTATGAATCTTCTCAAAGATTGACACATATTTGCTCACTTAGTATGCTGATTGGGCACGTAGGTTCTTATAAATCTACTGAATACACTAAATGCTCTCTCCACTGGACTTTTCTTCTGCCCAGTTAGTGTGCTGATTGGGTATGTAGGCTCTCATAAATCTATTGAATTCATTAAAAACTCGTCTTGACTGGACTTGTTTCTGGATGGAAGCATGATATAATTTCCTGCTCCCTTAGGAAGTGTTTCTACTGAAACTGGTGAAATAAGCAGCATTGCCAGACACTATAGCCTGAGGTCTGCCTACTTTGGATAAGTAGTCATTTACCATATTTCAAATTATTGGCGATGCTGTGGACATCTTCAGAGTGTACAGTTTCACTTATTTTGTGAATGTATCATAAACAGCAAGGAGATACTTAACACCATCTCTTGCCATGAGTAAGCATCCTGCTATGTCATTTGACACTAATTATAAAGGACTAGTTGGTACTACTATATGTAATACATTCTTACTTGACCTGTTCATGGGCTTGGTTTTCTGGTATATTTCACAGGTTCATCTTATGCTTTGTACTTGACTTTTGAAGTTTCTGGCATGACAGTACATATTTATGATTGTCACACAGTTACTAATTCCTATGTGCCCCAAAGTTATGTGCATATACCAGATGAAATATTTCATGCATGACTATGGTAGACACTGCACCAGACATCTGTGTTTACATCCCTCATATAGAAAAGGGCTGAATTTTCTATTTTATATTGCTCAGTTAGGACACATGATGGAACTCAGGACAAGGCCATTATTACCTCATTCCAAGTCAGATCTGAGTTTTGTAATTTGGTCATGTCTTTACACATCCACAAAAACTTTTGCCTATGTGTTTGATCCCTAATTAGCAACACTTTATACTAAGAAGCCTGTTCACTCAGCTCGGTAGGCTCACCCATACCATGTTGTAGGCATGATAAAGCATCTGCTACTATGTTGTCATATCCTTTGATACACATTATTTTTAGTGGTACTCTTGTAAGGTTAGACCTCACTGGGACAGCCTGTCATGTAACAGTTTGTGCAAGCAAAAAGCTCATCATATACTTTCAATGGCTTACCTTTGATGTAAAAGTGGAATTTTTTAATGACCCAAACAAGTGCTAAGGCTTCCAACTCTATTACTGAATAGGATTGCTCACAACTTATGAGCACTTAACTTGCAAAACCAATCACTCAAGTGTCTTTGCAACCGTTCGGTTCTTCTTCTTGAAACAGACAAGATCCTAGCTTGTAAAAAAAAATTAAAAAAAAAATATACAGAACTCGTTCATCATATGCAGGTGGTACAGCAGGTTTGCTTCTAACAAGGCTTGTTTGATTGTTGCAAACACTCTCTTCTGCTGACCACACCCATGGTGTGTTTTTCCATAGTAATCCCAACAGTAGTTCACTGTTCATAATCTGATTCAGCACAAAACACCAGAAAAATGACAAGACACTGATGAAAGCCTTTAATTGCTTCTTCATTCTCTGTTGAGGAAATTCCTCAATTGCATGCGTTTTCTTAGGATCAGGAATGATGAGTAAGAGCAAAAAAACATTTCCTAGAAATTCAATTTGATGCCTGCCAATCTTTGACTTCTTCAGGTTTTCAGTCACCCCTACCTCTGGGAATTTTTTCAGCGCCTCCCCTAAACCTCTACATGCTCTTCCCATGTTGGGGTGGTTATACGTAATTCATCCATTTATAATGTTACTCTGTCCAGGAGTTCAGGGCCAAGCACTGGATCAAGAGCTGTTATAAACACACCTGCACTAACGTTCAGACTGAATGGAAATATTCTAAATTGGTAGCTTGTGCCACAAAATGTGAATGCTGTATTCTTCTTAGAAGCTACAGTTAATGGAATCTGCCAGTAAGAAAATTTGAAATCTATTGATGTTAGACATTTAACACCAAAAGATTTTATCTTCCCCCTGACTTTAGCTACAGCAAGTAGAGGACAACTGCATATAGGATATTGGCAAGTGAGAATCCTTGGACTACAAGAAAGGTGCTTTTAATAGATTAGTATTTTATCAGTTGTGACTGTATGCCAATAGCAACCGTCACCCACAGTTTTTCACCAGTAATGTCAGTAAAGAATTCCGCAGTCATTATGCATAGAATCAACTGTGTATATGATTATATTGACAGGTATGCCACATGTGGTCCCTTCTACTACGGCCTGCACAAGTTCTGTATCCATCTTTAGACATGAATGCTATTCATTCAGTAAATCTTGCTGTAAGCCGAGGCTATCATTGTACCTCAACATTGATATGTCATTGCCATTAGTGTGAGTCATGTTGCTCTCACTCTGCCACATGGCCAACAATAGAGAGTATATTGTGGTGGGATCTAGTTTAATGGACTAGATGGATTGAGCAGCTTTCCATCCATTACATCCGCTATATGCATGTTTTGATTAGAACTCTGCCATTGTCCTACATCAGGTTTAGCTCTTGTACAGTTGGTTGACTGTTATTACTTTGCATGTCTGAATTACTAGGTTGTGGTCCCTGATATGTATTCCAGGTTCCGGAATATTCTCCTAGCCTAGTATTTACCCACTTTGCACTATTATTAGGGCTTGAGCGGTTTCTGTCCTCGTAGCCCCTGCATTGTTGTCTATTGGTGTTGTGATTGTAAACACTTTTCCTACCAACTCCATTACTGTGCAGCGAATGGTTGTATTTATCTCATTTAGATGGAGGTGTGTTACCATTCTCATGCTCACTACTATGTGTCATATCTTCCAATATAAGATAAATAGATTAAAGCATGGACATAAATTGCTCAAAATCATTTTTGGATACAGTGATCAACTTTTCTTTTATACCGTGAGGTAACATAGCCTTCAATAAGTGTATGAGATCCCTTTTGATGTATATAATTCTGGGCTGTAGATTTGTTAATGTAAACACTCTTGGATATCAGTTGACCAGAATTTCACTAGAAATGCTTTCTTGAATTGTTCTTGTGTATTACAAGTCTCTGCCACCTGTGTGGCCCATAATGCTGGTTCAGCTTGAATGTGAGACAAAATAAATTGGAGTTTCTGCCACTCACTCCAAGCACTCCACAGTCACGTGAATAAAAATCTTTTTATCAGTATCAGTATAATCTTGAAACTGTCTATGTTTAATCAAGCTTTCTTCAAGCAATAAGTCAGAAACTAAACACACTACCCCCAGAACTGATAAATGTTGTCTATTGATAGGACTGTGACTATTCACTGTGCATGCGCATTGCTGTTTGAATGCACATGGAAAATTGATCTCCTAATCATACATTTAGTCACATGTTACACCACAGTTTACAATATGGCTATTACTGTCTACTTGACTGTGATTCATGTTGAAACACTCTGTAGCACTTTGCTGCCAGAGTGCACTGTTTTGTTTGTTTTTCTGTGTGCTGTGTCATCTGACCCCACCATTGTTGCTTTGGATTCCGTGTTAGGTGCTGTATCACACACTTTACTTGAGCTTCTATGTGATCAGTAATCTTGTTATCTTTGCTGCCTAACCATTTACCAGATTCAGATTCTTTGTTCTCTGCTTCTTCATCAAATTTTTGTTTGACATTTTTATTTGTATCTGTTGCAAGAGTATCAAACCATTCAGTTAGTAATGCTACTTCTTCCTCTTCAGCCAAGTGTCCAGCTTGTAATGTTTCTAGTTATATGGACAAGGACTGTACCAATTCTGGTAAAACTTTGCACACCCTTTTTATTTCTGTAAGTGCATCCTTTGTTTCTTTCATTTCAGCGACTAATTTCCTATCACGCTCTCTCTCATGTTCTGCTTGTACGTGATTGCAGTCTTTTTCATTTGTGGCTACTTTTTCTTTTAACACCTTATCATATTCTCTCTCGAATTCTGTTTGCAAGTGATCGTGTTCCTTTTCACATTCTGCCTATAAGCGATAATTTTCCTTTTCATGTTTTGCTTGTAAGCATTTGCGTTCTTTGTCACATCCTTTTAACTTTTGTAGAATTTCAGTGAATTGGTCTAGTATAGTGAACAGGTAGGCATGTTCTGTAACCCTTCTCTTACCCTTCCTACAACTTGTCTTTTTGTTGTCTCAGCAGCTGTGCCTTCCATCGTATTACTTTCTGTAAAAGATGGTGTACAGAGTTCACTAATTATTCCAGTTCCTTCCCAAGTATCAGCTTCAGTATGTTCTGTTAAGTTATGTACTTCAGTGTCTTACATTGTTTCTGGTGCATACAAGCCTGGGCTAGCTTGCTGTCCTATCCGTTTCCTAGGCCTAACCATGATTATTCACATGAAATACACAAGAACCAACAACACACAAGTAAATGATTCAGTGTTGCCATACTACCAACACTAGAAACTTCTTCTGTACATTCATTTTAGTTATTAGTCGACAACAGGAAAGTATACACTGCCACCCTTACCTGTTGACAATTAATCTTATATTCCTCATATAGTATTTTTTTCCAGCTAGTCTTTTCCACTCATAAGTATCCTCTTATGATCAATTTGGTACATATTTCATGAAAAAAGACTGCACATACAACTAATATACATTGCAACATTATGAAATTACTTCAGGGCTCATGAGTTTAGTACACCAATTTTGTTTTGTCTCGAGTTTGAAAATTATTTTTGGTTCTTGTAATTAGAAGATTTTATGGTTCTCTTCGAGTAAATCCAAGTATATTTTGGAAATTAGCCCATAAATATTGGATAGATTCTGAGCCTAGCACTTTTGTTTGCGACATAAATTACAGGATAATTCTTAGCCATATTTACTTTAATAATCATTAATTGAAACTTATCTCATGATGATAAGTGTCCTTAACTACAGCTATGTAGAGTACATATTTTCACACCCCAAAATCAATTGTGCGACTGTAAATGACTGTCACTGAAATATTTCTCACTCTAACGGTTTAACAGTGTATATTCTCAAACCTTTCTTCTATAACATAACTTGAAATTTTGTCTTCTTTGATTCACAATCAGGCGAGCTGAAAAATCAGTCATTTATTGTAGACCTACTTGTTTTCATTTAAATGAAATCTCCTCCCTCACACTCCTATGAAACAGAAATGCTACACTATCTGTGTGAACAGTTGCGTGACTACAAAGAATAGTATTAAAATTCAATTGGTGGTGATGGTGGCTATCTTGTACTCCTGCGATGCTACATTGTCTTGGCTGCCCAGCATGCTAGAATTGCTGGAAATGCCTCGTTATTTGACAAAGGTTGATTACAACCATGGAAAGTAAGCACTGAACAACAGTTTAAGTTAAAACTCTATTTCACATTTAATAACACATTATACAGTAGTACAGACCTGTAAGGTGCAGTACATCTTACAACAACAAAGTCAGAGAAAGAGTGCCAGAGAATGGGAGAGAGAGAAAGTGAAGTAGAGAGGGACACTATCACATTAGTTATATATATATTCTTTTGCTTATGCCTTTGTCCCACATTTTTCACAGGGTCGGCATGGTTCTGGTCGGATTTGGTGTGGTTAATTTAAGGGGTGGCCAGAAGCCCTTCCTGCCACCACTCCATTGGATGAGATGATGATGATGAAAACAACACAAAGACCCAGTCCCTGAGCAGAGAAAATCTCCAACCCATCCGGGAATCGAACCCAGGCCACTTTTCAGGCATCATTCTGTCGCGCTGACCACTCAGCTGTTGAGGCGGACACAGACACACACACACACACACACACACACACACACACACACACACACACACACACACACACACAGATATTTTTCCCCCTAAGGTAAGGCTTCCCGCTCCCGGGATTGGAGTGACTCCTTACCCTCTCCCTTAAAACCCACATCCTTTCATATTTCCCTCTTGTTCCCTCTTTCCTGATGAAGCAACCGTGGGTTGCGAAAGTTTGAAATTTGTGTGTTTTTTATTGTGCTAGTGAGGCACAAGAGTTCCTATTCCTTGGAGTGGACATCGGTAGCACGAACATAGAGGCCGCAAGTGCAAACCACATGTTTGGCTGGTCATTTACAAAAGTAGGCTATTTTGGGAATTTGGCATGCGGGACATCTGATAACACAGGATTACTTAAGGGTTGATTGCACGTAACTCCATTTTTGGTTGTGGTGACACTGGGGAGAGGGTGACATGGGGTCCCAGAAACTTGGCCACCCAGGCTAGGTTCCTGTTGCAGCCAGGGCATTGAGAAATGTTGCGGCGACGCAGTAGCGTCTTCCACATCGATAATGCACTGCTCAGAATGCGCAGTAGGCATTGAAGAGAGTTTTAATTCAGTCGGAAACACATCTGGTGTGCACGGCGCATGGCGCCGGCACATGTATGAAGGCACAGTCTGAGGCAATATGGCGGTGGCTGTGTGGACTCTGTTAACCTGAGTCGAAGCATTCACAGGCAGAGTAGAAAAATGATGGAAGTTCATGTTCAGAAGTCCTGTCTGCATAGCTGGAAGCTGCGAATGCATTTGGTTCACTGAAAGTAGGTAGAGTCACGGTAGGCGAAGGTAGCTGCTATTGGCTGTTGAAAGGTCTTCATGGCATAACAACAAAAGATTATACAAAAAACACAAAAACAGTTAGGAGCATTTGTCGTCGGATTCACTAGTGTGGAAGTAGGTACAATGGCTTAAATGAATACGCTAAGATTCTACGTATAGAGATAAGTACTTTAACAATGGCTTCATACCATTATACATCAACACATGATCAGTACAGTTCAAATCTTCGCAACAAACTGAAGGTTCGCGCGCTATTGGGCACAAACCCAAAGAAGGCAGTCCAAAGATAGGTCACTTGACCAATTGCATGCCACCACAATACAATTACAGGTTATGGGTCCAGGTGCATATGTCTGTATTTCAGTGTAGTACCAGAGTTTTCGGGAGACATTTCGAGTGACAGTAAATTTGACGCTACTGGCATAGTGTTGGCGTGCACAATGGAAAAAACTAGATATAATCATTTTAAGTTGTTTGGAGGAGAAAACTGAGCAGTGTAGAAATTTCAGATGGAAGCGATATTCAGGGGAAAAGGCATTTTAGATATTGTCAATGGCATAGCTACTAAGCCTCCACAAGAGTAGGGAGCTGAGGAAAAATATGGCTGGAAAAGGACGCAAAACACAGGAATGTATCATGATGTAGATGGATGTAGTGCCACTCACCCTTTTACTTTCATGTATGACAGCAGCTGGCATGTGGACTAAACTGGAACTGTGTACAAGAAAGAGTCCGCAGTAAGTGTTCACCTGCTTCAACAAAAGTATTGTTATTCGGCTCACAATCTCGGACCACAGCAGTTTCCCCCAATTTTGATACTGTATCAGCAAGGGTATCAGATTCATTCGATACTGAAGCTGGTTCTGTTTCAGAAACTAAAGACACTTGGATAAGAGCTCCACCGGAGACCTCTGGAGCAGTTACACCTGAAGTATTCTCAAGAAATTTCATCATACTCGAGCTCATAGCTTGGCTGGATAGGGTCCTCTATACATGATGATCTAAAAAACATTTTATGCGAAGTACGTTGATCAGACAGTATGGTACTTGAATTACTCAGTGTCATAGTATAGAGCGAATAGGCTGTGCGATTATCACACATGGTGGAATATTTTTTTTTATTCTGTCATGTACGATAGCAGCCAAAAAAATAAGCCAAGAAAATTATTTGTATACTGGCTTACCATAGTACAGCGTTCTTTTAGTGTGTGTGGCTGAAATTGTTACAACCACACATTCAGAGATAAAAGACTTGTTCACTTGTACCAGTTCAATAACTTGAGAAAGCTGGCATTACTGGCCAACACTGCCAGAGCATCGTTGCATTTGCTTGTTGTTGGATCTAAGTGTAAGTTCGGAAAATTGTGCATATCAAGCGGGCTGTGAGTATTGTATAAAGAAAAGTAAGTGTATTTTCCATTTACACTACTGGCCATTAAAATTGCTATACCAAGAAGAAATGCAGATGATAAACGGGTATTCACAGGACAAGTATACTATACTAGAACTGAAATGTGATTACATTTTCACGCAATTTGGGTGCATAGATCCTGAGAAATCAGCACCCAGAACAACCACCTCTGGCCGTAACAACAGCAAACAGAGCTTGGATGGCATGTACAGGTACAGCTGCACATGCTGCTTCAACACAATACCACAGTTCATCAAGAGTAGTGACTGGAGTATTGTGACGAGCCAGTTGCTCGGCCACCATTGACCAGACGTTTTCAACTGGTGAGAGACCTGGAGAATGTGCTGGCCAGGGCAGCAGTCGAACATTTTCTGTATCCAGAAAGGCCCGTACAGGACCTGCAACACGCGGTCGTGCATAATCCTACTGAAATGTAGGGTTTCGTAGGGATTGAATGAAGGGTAGAGCCACGGGTCGTAACACATATGAAATGTAACGTCCACTATTCAAAGTGCCGTCAATGTGAACAATAGGTGACCGAGACGTGTACCCAATGGCACCCCATACCATCACGCCGGGTGATACGCCAGTATGGTGATGACGAATACACGCTTCCAATGTGCGTTCACCGCGATGTCGCCAAACACGGATACGATCATCATGATGCTGTAAACAGAACCTGGAGTCATCCGAAAAAATGACGTTTTGCCATTCGTGCACCCAGGTTCGTCATTGCGTACACCATCGCAGGCGCTCCTGTCTGGGATGCAGCGTCAAGGGTAACCGCAGCCATGGTCTCCGAGCTGATTATCCATGCTGCTGCAGACGTCGTCAAACTGTTCGTGCAGATGGTTGTTGTCTTGCAAACGTCCCCATCTGTTGACTCAGGGATCGAGACGTGGCTACACGATCCGTTACAGCCATGCGGATAAGATGCCTGTCATCTCAACTGCTAGTGATACGATGTCGTTGGGATCCAGCACGGCGGTCCGTATCCTCCTGAACCCACCGATTTCATATTCTGCTAACAGTCATTGGATCTCGACCAACACGAGCAGCAATGTCGCGATACGATAAACCGCAATCGCGATAGGCTACAATCCGACCTTTATCAAAGGCGGAAATGTGATGGTAGGATTTCTCCTCCTTATACGAGGCATCACAACAAAGTTTCACCAGGCAGCGCCGGTCAACTGCTGTTTGTGTATGAGAAATCGGTTGGAAACTTTCCTCATGTCAGCACGTTGTAGGTGTTGCCACCGGCGCCAACCTTGTGTGAACGCTCTGAAAAGCTAATCATTTGCATATCCCAGCATCTTCTTCCTGTCGGTTAAATTTCGCAGCACATCATCTTCGTGGTGTAGCAATTTTAATGGACAGTAGTGTATCATGCATCCTTGTTTAATATGGCTATCACCTTCCAACCTAAGCATATAATTTAATAATTTATTTTATAAAACTTTTTTAGTCTGTATGAACGACTTTACAACAAAACAATCTCCTTCGAGTTCCTTGTGTTACTGCCGTCTAGTGCGCATGCGCTGATTTGCGACAGGTATACCCCGCGTGAACCGTGTAATGTAATAGCCTACCAGAACCACTCTGCAGTCCCAAACTTGTACGTCTGGCGCGCTGCCTCATAGTTGTACACCTTAGATGCATTTTGTAATCGGATTTAACTGTCAAAATGTTGCCAGACGACCCTAGATAAAATCTACCACATTCGTACGGGTATACAGACGGACAACTAATTAGCTAAAATTTTAACAGCTTCAAAAACATTTTTGCGAGGACCTCATAGGCGCGAGGCCGTCAGCGATCGGAGACGCCTAACGCCGCCACTGTGGTTAGCCACTTCAGCTTTCAACTGTTTGGTCTGATTCTTAAGTTGTTCACTAACTTGCTCCACTTATAGTCTCAAAACAGAAAAATCATTAGACATAGTATCTTGCTTACGATTCATAGAAGGTAGGTTGCTACTCATGGTTTCTTATTTTTGATTCATGCTTACTAATTTTTGCAAAATCAGTGCAAGAGGATCCAACGGTCATTGGATTCTGAATACGCGTCATTTTCGGCTGGCGACCTAATATTTCTCGCCGCCGACTGACCCGCTTTTAACCATCTGAATATTTTCGTTTGTTGTAGTAGTTTGTGCGGTTTTCAGCGATTCCTCGTGAGTTAACACCTTAAGAAGGGATAGTAAATTTCTAAAACGTTATCACTTTTACGTAATACATCTTGTTAATGCACTTGGCAAAATGTATCTTTGCTAACATATCGATCAGATTGGTCGAAAGTCCGCAGATCGTGGTCCTGCGGTACCGTTCTCGCTTCCCGCGCCCGGAGTCCCGGGTTCGATTCCCGGTGGGGTCAGGGATTTTCTCTGCCTCGTGATGACTGGGTGTTGTGTGATGTCCTTAGGTTAGTTAGGTTTAAGTAGTTCTAAGTTCTAGGGGACTGATGACCATAGATGTTAAGTCCCATAGTGCTCAGAGCCATTTGAACCATTTTTTGAACATTGGTCAAAGATGTGCGCTTAACTACGTGGATCCGGCATCTTGTGAAATTTCTATAGGCTGTAAGTTTAATTTTAAAAATTGTAAAAATCTAACTAAATGCAAAAGTACAAGTCCCAACGCCCAGGAAATTTATTTCTACTGAAGCACATCAACTGAATATAAAAGCATTGAGTGACTCTGTTCCATTACCTGGTGCTGCGTTCGTTAAGAATCGTTATGATAATAGAGGGTGTCTCACGAAAGACGCCCGAGAGGGGTTCATGGGTCATGCAGTGCATTTGCTCGGTGTTACCACTGCGTCTGCCGGTTGTCGCCATTCGTAGATCTCGGACACCAATACTTTGCGAGTGTCCCTATGCTGTGCGACTGAGTGTATTGTTTTTTTCTTTTGAGCTTTTTTGTCAATTCTAATCACTTCAAATATTGTTGCTAGACGTCATTATTGCAGCTGGGCCGAAACAGGGGCTGTCCTTGCCCGTATGTCCCTGGGTAAGAGAGAAACACCATAATACTTTGAGTGTGTCTTCTATTCTGTGCGGCCGGCCGCGGTGACCGAGAGGTTCTAGGTGTTTCAGTCAGGAACCGTGCGACTGCTACGGTCACAGGTTCGAATCCTGCCTCGGGCACGGTTGTGTGTGATGTCGTTAGGTAAGTTAGGTTTAAGTAGTTCTAGGTTCTAGGGAACTGATGACCTCAGATGTTTAGTCCCATAGTGCTCAGAGCCATTTGAGGCATATTCTGCGCGACTGAGTGTTCGGTGTTTTGTTTCGAGTTTCCTTTCGATTTTCCATTCGGTATGGTATACACGAAGGATCAACGAGTGTTTCTTGTGCTGAACTAAGCAAAAACAGGACAGTATGTGGAATGTCGGCTTGAATTCATAGAAAATATCCCGATGTGAATGTTCCCAGTGATTCGACGAGAGGCAGATCAGTGAAGAAATTCCAAGAGATTGCATCTGTGTTAACACAAGCGAAGGCCTAGAGAACCTAGTGTTTTAAACGAAAATAAATTAGACGAGATATGGGACACATTGAAAAAAAGTCCGAGAAAGTCTCTGCGCCGATGGGCTCTTCAGAGCATCTGCTCACAGAGCTGTGAACAAATTGAGATCGAAACCATACAAAATAACGATAGTGGATTAACTGTGGAACTCAGATACTGTTGCTCGACGTAGTTATTACAACTGGCTGTTACAAGCTGTGGACGATAGGTAAGTTGATCCTGAGATGCTTTTTTTCTGATGAAGCGCGGCTGCATTCGTCAGGGAACGTAAATTTGTCGCTCCAAAAATCCTCATGAATTACATCAACAACCTCTGCGTAATGCGAAAACAGGAGTGTGGTGTGGAGTTAGTGCAAGACGAATTACTGGAGCAATCTTTTTCCACGAAACAACACGTTCTGGCAGGTATTTGAGCAACGTACTGCGTTCTTTTTTTCGAGAACTAACACCCAACGAAAAGATGGACTGTTATTTCATAGAGTACAATGCAAGACCACACATCGCCAATGTACGAAGTATTTTTTATGGTAGGGTGGGATGACTGGCCTCCTCGTTCTCCAGATCTAAATTCGTGTGGTTTTCGTTCTCACAATACCACCACTTGCAAAGTAGGTTAGAAATCAGATTAATAATGTTGCTCACGCAGCATATGTTCGCTTTATCGGGCAACAACAAAGTTATTGACTGTGGATGGTATCGTCAGAATGGAAATAATGAAGTCACTGTAAAAAAGTCATTAATTTTGGCATTTATCTTGAATGGATCTCCACGTAGATTTCGTCGAAGTTATTATGACTCATCTTGTTGATTCTAAGGTGATTCCACTTTGACTGCTAGAATAGGGTGACCAAATTACTTTTGGTGAAAACCGGGACACATTCACCCGGGTGCCAATGGACACCTCATTCCACATGTACCCAGGTTTCTTAATTTTAAATATTAATGTTTTGTTGATACATTTTGTTAACTCGATTATTACAACTAATAAGAGGATACAAAAGATTGATATAATCTACATTATCTGTATAATTAATGACATTTAATAAACGTATACAGTAATAAAGAAATGTATTACGACAAAATTTTACAGCTATTCAACTTTTAATCAATTAATATTAACATGAGCTTTAATATTACTGAGCACTTGTAGATGGAATTGACTGTCCTTGGAGAAAAGGGTATTTTTCACTGCCTCCAGCCTTCTTGATCATGTCTTTGTTCTTTGAGACACAGTGATAAAACTCGGCAGAATCCATTTTGTAATTGTACAGGATCTGCTGGACTGCTTCAAGAGAGTCCACCCCATTCTGTTTCTTTCATCAGTTCACTGGATATTCATGAACGAAAATATTCTTTCCACATTGGCATTATGGGCTGGGACTGCAAATAAATACCTTGCAATTATTACCAACTCAGAGTAATGCTGAAGACAGTCACAGCTTTTAAAAAAATTCACCCACTTCTCATGACATTCCAATGGTGTTGTTTTTTTTTTTTTCATCATTCCACTTGTGAAGACTTCCTTCAACAAAATTTGTCGGTATGCCGAACTGATAAAAGAGAATGGAATCATCGATTTCAGTCTCTTTATTCTTCAAGTAAGAAACTGTCTCTTCAGCACTTTCCCATTTTGGCACTCTCTTCAGTAACATCCAATCAAACACCGGCGATAAGGGTAAATATGAGGCGCTCTACTTGCTGAGATATTCTACACAAGTGTCATAAAACGTGTTAACTTCTTCTCTAAAACTCCTTTCCGCTGCTTCTGATACTTCTGCTCTTTTAAGGACAGATTTAGCATTAAAAGAAATGCACTGCTGTTCTCTCCTCTTAGTAACAGTTTCCAGAGTATTTTTCAAAACATCACTTACCTCTATTACACTTTTCGTGCTTCCCTCAATTTCCTTTATCCCATGCTGTAAAGTGCTGACTGTGAATGAACCATAAGTAGGCTTCACTTAAAGTGTTACTGAAAAACTGAACCAATATTTTGGGGGCTTTAACTTCATTTAGGAAAAAATTTTTTAAGAGTTCAAATAGGCGGATTACTCTTTCAACTGCTGGAAACAGTGATAACCAGCGAGTTTTCGAGTGACACATTACATTCTTATATTCAGTTCCCACATAGTCACAGAACTCCTTAAGCCTCTCTGTTCTAACAGTACATATGTAAAAGTGTGAGTATACCTTCATGACGATAGTTTCAACATCACAGCTTAAACTGTCAGCAGATGTCTGCACGCTATTGTGTAAAACATGTGCAGGGCACCCTATACCTTCAATGTTTTCATGCAATGTTGCCTTTAATTTGGTAAATACGTTGCATTTGCCTTGTCTTTTTAAAGCACCAAAGTTTGTTTTGGTGTTGTCTCCACAAAATGCCACACATTTATTTCTCTCAAGATCAAACATTTCGATAGTATTCATACAAAATCTTGAAATTTTGTCAGATGTTTCATTAGGTAGGGAACTCACCTTCAAAAGTTTGGTATGAATTCCTGATTAATATCGAAAAACTGAACAACAAACGGAAATGTTTTAGTGGCCTTATGATTGCTGGCGTCAGTGGATATCCCGTAGAAAGAAGACTTTTTGTTGTATTGAAGGCTTTCCTTTACACTCTGGGGAGCAATAACTCCTTTCGCTAAGGCTGACACTTTAGTTCTTGCTGAACTAAGCTTTTTTGCAATGGAAGAATCATCAAACATAATGCTGTTAAGCTTATTAGTACAATCACTAGATCTATAACTTTTACCGTGTGGTAGGCTAGTGTAAGCTCGGCTGCTCGAACTTTTGTCTCTTCACTTGACCGATGTTTCACAAAATAATTTTGTAGAGTTTTACTGCAGCTCGGTGCACTGTATCTATTAATATGTTTCTTTGACCTGATGTGATCAACTATGTCGGAGCGTCCACCATGACTTATACTAATAAAACAGTTATATACGGAACACTCTGCTTCGTAATGAAAACGACCTTTCTTAATGAAATTCCATTCCTTGGAATAACAGTCACTGAACTTGCAGGCGCGTTTCAGCATTGCGTTTCACAGTACTGCAGCAATACTACCATTAATATGAGAAAAAACTATTGCAGTTTGTATCACAAAACATCAACTATTACAATGTTCTGACAATGAGTGTGTGAGTAAGTGGCGCGACAATCGGACAGTTTCATAGCTCTGTTACAATAATACAACTTACTACTTGTTGGCCAAAGTACCGCTCAAAGTAAATTATTGCCTGAAAGTATCAATACTGATACTGTGATTACTAGTATGGACAATGGAGGTTTTAGACAAATGAGCTAAAATATATTAATTTCTGGTGTTGTATTTCCTTTAATATAGCGAAATCCCAAAAATTTGAGAAAGTTTCACGAAATGTATTTAAAAAATGAATTCCGGGACTTTTGAGCGTCCCGAAACAAAGTTTCGGGGCAATGGAACACAGGGATGAAAACCGGGACAATCCCTGTTTTGCGGGACGTTTGGTCACCCTATGCTAGAAGCTCCAGATCTGTATTTTAGCAATATTTGAAGACCTAACAAATGCGTTTTTCAGGAAATTCTTAATGATCAAACAATCCCAGATCAGAATAATGTTATGGTAGAAATAATTTTTGCCTTGGTGTTCACGATCCACATTTTTATTAAACTTCTTGTAAATTCATATATACTTCTTCTTAATTGTCACATCATCGAGAAAACAGTTTTGTATCAATCTTCATTATTTAATTTCCACTTTAACCAAACACAAGACTTGACTATTCTTTTACAAAGCGAAATAACAACTTACCTTCTGCAAAGTGAAACAGAGGCTGCTGTGTGCGCATTCGCGCCAAAACGGTTACAAGTAAGTCAAAGATTATGACAGTCTCACAGAAATGAATACACACAAGAACCATATCACTGTAATATATCGATATATCGGAGTACCTATACATTAATAAAACCAAATGTGAGTATTGTCACAAAAATATGTCTGTTACTTCGCAGAAAAGTAGTACGATATTACTGGTATCGAGAACTGGGGTTGGAGTGCCGTAATGGTCACGTAAATAAAGAACCATTACATCGTCTTGGGGGAGTGTTAAAAGAAAATGTATATGCAACCAATCCTAACGCGATAGAAGTATTGGAAGACAGGTTTCGGCTAGTCATTTCCCAGATTTCGGCAGTCGAAATTCGTCGAGTGCTTGCTGATGTGTTCAGGAGATATCAGGCTGCTCTTACCACAGAGGGACATCGTTTGACCACCTATTTGTAAATAAAGGTAAGCTTAAGTTAATCAGATGGCGACGTGTCTGTTCTTAACTCAAGGGAGGCGCACTCGCAGCGGATTAACGACTGACAAGCGTCCGAGAGTCGGGCGCGGCGACGGCCGGCGAATGCGGTGGCAACGGCCGATAGGCGTGCGGCGCGACCCGCGGACTTTCCGGGCGTCTTTCGGCAAACACCCTAATTTCATAATTCCTCAATCTCAGATTCGTGTCCTTCCAGATTTTTCATTTTTACATAGTTTAACACATTTTGCCCTCTCTCGTCAGGTCTGTCAGTGTATTCAATCAAGGGCTCATCGATTTACCGTCGTAGTGCACAGAATGTAATAGAGAAGAACAAAATTATTACAGCGTATACAGCATAAAATTGAACTTAATTTTATCCATTGTTTTCCAGTGTTCCGTCCGCGACTGTTTTACTTTCGTAAAATGAAGAACAAACCGCCTTCAGTCACAAGTTGTGTTTATTTACTGCACTATGCATTTCGAGCCCTGGAGGCTCATCTTCAGGTGCTTTTTAGTGATTTACATCAGATTATTTATTTATTTATTTGTTTTTAGTTGTATGTAGTTTAACATTGTATGATGTCTGCTTCTGTTGTGCAGTTGGTATACACAATACACATCTTTAATTTTGTAGTACATACATAGTCACACACGTTTTCGCACATGTTTACGTTCTGCCACTACAATGTGCCAAAAAGTGTGTGACAAAATTAAAGATGTGTGTTGTGTATACCAACCGCACAACAGAAGCAGACATCATACAATGTTCAACTGCAAATAACTAAATAAATAAATAAATAATCTGATGTGAATCACTAAAAAGCGCCTGAAGATGAGCCTCCAGGGCTCGAAATACATAGTGCAGTAAATAAAAATAACTTGTGACTGAAGGCGGTTTGTTCTTCATTTTATAAAATTGAAGTCCTGCTGACGATGTTGACAGTATAACTCTCCCTTTCAGACAGAGTAAAAGAATTATATGGTCAAAAGAACAGATATAGTTATTTAATGTGATTTTGACACTGAGGTATGTTCAATTATTGTCTGCTGCCGGGATAACAATTTCTAATTTGCTACTGAGAGAATAATGTTTATTACAGGCGAATTAATTTGATAACGCCTAGACATTGTACTTCTTAGAAGGTTAATAACTGCAGGTTCTGAAAAGATTTCTACCGTTAGTAGCCATCTCTTTGAGAATTAAAAAATATTTGCTAATTGTTTGTCGGCAAGCCGTTATTCTGAAAAGCGTTACAAGTACTTATAGCAATTCGACACCTGGCCCGTCAGCTGTGAAACTGGTGATTATAATTCTTTGAAATAAACACACTTCCACAAATTTTACGTTAACATACTTATTATTAACGAATATTACAAGTGCTTACATAGGCAGTGGCCAAGGCAGGAGAGAGAGAGATAAGTGTCTGCCTCTAAAGAACAAGCGAGAAACAGTGTGTCATAAAAACAAGTGGTGAACAACTTGAGAAAAATTCAGAGATAGCATTTTGTTCATTTTAATCGTAATCACTGATATGCACGAAGTCTGTCTTCTCTGGCCATGAAAAGTCGCTGTTGTTCAAGTTGTGGTCTTCAGTCCAGAGACTGGTTTGATGCAGCTCTCCATGCTACTCTATCCTGTGCAAGCTTCTTCATCTCCCAGTACCTACTGCAACTTACATCCTTCTGAATCTGTTTAGTGTATTCATCTCTTGGTCTCCCTCTACGATTTTTAGACTCCACGCTGCCCTCCAATACTAAATTGGTGATCCCTTGATGCCTCAGAATATGCCCTACCAACCGAGCCCTTCTTTTAGTCAAGTTGTGCCACAAGCTCCTCTTCTCCCCAATTCTATTAAATACCTCCTCATTAATTATGTGATCTACCCATCTAATCTTCAACATTCTTCTGTAGCACCACATTTCGAAAGCTTCTATTCTCTTCTTGTCTAAACTATTTATCGTCCACGTTTCACTTCCATACATGGCTACACTCCATACAAATACTTTCAGAAACGACTTCCTGACACTTAAATCTATACTCGATGTTAACAAATTTCTCTTCTTCAGAAACGCTTTCTTTGGCATTGCTAGTCTACATTTTATTTCCTCTCTACTTCGACGACCATCAGTTATTTTGCTCCCCAAATAGCAAAACTCATTTACTACTTTAAGTGTCTCGTTTCCTAATCTAATTCCCGCAGCATCACCTGATTTAATTCGACTACATTCCATTATCCTCGTTTTGCTTTTGTTGATGTTCACATTATATCCTCCTTTCAAGACACTCTCCATTCCGTTCAGCTGCTCTTCCAGGTCCTTTGCTGTCGACACTGAGATATGTTCAATTATTGCCTGCTGCCGGAATAACAATTTCTAATTCGCGACTGCGAGAATAATGATTATTACAGGCGAGTCAATTTGATAACGCTTGGACATTGTACTTCTTAGAGGCTTGATAACTGCAGGTTCTGAAAAAGTTTCCTACCGTTAGTAGCGATGTGCTTGAGAATTAAAAAAATATTTGCTAATTCTTCGTCGGCAAGCCGTTATTCCGGAAAGCGTTACAAGTACTTACAGAAATTCGACACCTGGCCAGTCAGCTGTGAAACTAGTGATTATAATTCTTTGAAATAAACACACTTCCACAAATTTTACGTTAACATACTTATTATTAACGAAAATTACAAGTGCTTACATAGGCAGTGGCCAAGGCAGGAGAGAGAGAGATAAGTGTCTGCCTCTAAAGAACAAGCGAGAAACAGTGTGTCATTAAAACAAGTGGTGAACAACTTGAGAAAATGTCAGAGATAGCATTTTGTTCATTTTAATAGTAATTAATCGTAATCACTGATATACACGAAGTCTGTCTTCCCTTGCCATGAAAAGTCGCTAGATTACATATTTAAAATAAAATCTATAACACAAAATACCAATTCGATATTACAGTGAAATTCGATATTACAGTGCGTGTGTTATTCTGATTACGATGCAAAGTTCTTTTGGTCGCTAGATTACATATTTAAAATAGAATCTACAACATAAAATACAAAAATGTTCAAATGTGTGTGTAATCTTATGGGACTTGACTGCTAAGGTCATCAGTCCCTAAGATTACACACTACTTCACCTAAATTATCCTAAGGACAAATACACACACCCATGCCCGAGGGAGGACTCGAACCTCCGCCGGAACCAGCCGCACAGTCCATGACTGCAGCGCCTTATTTTTTTTATATCTCATTTTGTTCCACACACCCATGCCCGAGGGAGGACCCGAACCTCCGCCGGAACCAGCCGCACAGTCCATGACTGCAGCGCCTTATTTTTTTTATATCTCATTTTGTTCCACACACCCATGCCCGAGGGAGGACCCGAACCTCCGCCGGAACCAGCCGCACAGTCCATGACTGCAGCGCCTTATTTTTTTTATATCTCATTTTGTTCCATATTGTTCGTTGAATTCGTTCGGGGCGGACGCCCGATGACACCCGTTCAGGTTGTTCGTTGATCCGTTCACTCAGTTTTTTTATTACAGAGGGTAGCTAACCCTCTGACCGAACACGCTGAGCTACCGTGCCGGCTTTCCGTTCTGCTAATCCCGCGCGGCACACAAAATGCAAATTCGATATTACAGAGCGTGTGTTATTCTGATTACGATGCAAAGTTCTTTTGGAGATGCATGTGGGAACACGCACTGCGACGACTACAGACGTTATGAAATACCGTTAAATGAATTCGCAGTTGCGACTAACGACAACCATCAACTGTAGAATGGAATGACAACAATGAAAATTTGGGCCGGGGGGGGAGGGGAGACCCGCACCCGCCTTTGGCGCTTCTCGCGAATGGTCGCCTTACCATTTGGCTCTCCGCGCACGTTTCACGGACAACTCCAAACTTCCATATGTCGTCGACCATGTGTCTAAGATCTGTACTCGTACATCCATTATGTACATTCCCGTACAGGACGTGCATGCATGTCCAAAGGAACTTCGCATCGTAATCAGAATCAGAATGACACAGGCACTGTAATATCGTATTTATCTGCCGATACCGGGCAAACGACTTTCAAGTACAATGTCTATCCGTACGAGAATATATATAATACACTGAAAGGCCAAAGAAACTGGTACACCTGCCTAATTTCGTGTCGGGATCCCGCGAGCACGCATAAGTGCCGAACACCACGTGGCATGGACTCGACTAATGTCTGAAGTAGTGCTGGAGGGAACTGACACCTTGAATCCTGCAGCGCTGTCCATAAATCCGTAAGAGTACGAGGGGCTGGAGATCTCTTCTGAACATCACGTTGCAAAACATACCAGATATGCTCAATAATGTTCATGTCTGGGGATTCTGATGACCATCGGAAGTGTTTAAACTCAGAAGAGTGTTCCTGGAGCCACTCTGTAGCAACTCTGGACGTGTTGGGTGTCGCATTGTCCTGCTGGAATTGCCCAAGTTCGTCCGAATGCACAATGGACATGAATGGATGCAGGTGGTCACACAGGATGTTTATGTACTTGTCACCTGTCAGAGTAGTATCTAGGCGTATCAGGGGTCTCATATCACTCCAACTGCATACCCCCCACACCATTACACAGCCTCCACCAGCTTGAACAGTCCTCTGCTGACATGCAGGGTTCATAGATTCAAGATGTTGTCTCCATATCCATACACGTCCATCCACTCGATACAATTTGAAACGATACTCGTCCGACCAGGCAACATGTTTCCAGTCATCAACAGTCCATTGTCGATGTTGACGGGCCCAGGCGAGACACAAAGCTTTGTGTCGTGCAGTCATCAAGGGTACACGAGTGGGCCTTCGGCTCCGAAAGCCCAGATCCATGATGTATCTTTGAATGGTTCGCACGCTGACACTTGTTGAAGGCCCAGCATTGAAATCTGCAGCAATCTGCGGAAGGGTTGCACTTTTGTTACGTTGAACTGTTCTCTTCAGTTGTCGTTTATCCCATTCCTGCACGATCTTTTTGCTGCGCAACGATGTCGGAGATTTGATATCTGGTAGATTCCTGATATTCACGGTACACTCGTGAAATGGTCGTACTGGAAAATACCCACTTCATCGCTACCTCGGAGTTGCTGTCTCCCATCGCTCGGGCACCGACTATAGCACCATGTTCAGATTCTCTTAAATCTTGATAACCTGCCACTGTACCAAAAGTAACCGATCTAACAACTGCAAGAGACACTTGTTGTCTTACATATGCGTTGCCGATCACAGAGCCATATTCTGCCTGTTTACTTATCTCTATATTTGAATAAGCACGTCTGTACCAGTTTCTTTGGCGTTTCAGTGTAGATGTACGAGTACAGGTCGTAGACGCGTGTTTGACGACATATGGAAATTTGGAGGTGGGCGTGAGTTGTGCACGGATAGCCAAATGGTAGCCGGCACGGTAGCTCACCGTGCTCGGTCAGAGAGCTGCCTGCTCTTTGTAAAAAAAAGACTGAGTAAAAGGATCAACAACGAACTTCAACGGATGTCATGTGACGTCCGCTAAGTCCAAATACAATGAAACAAAAATGGTAAGGCAACCGCTCGCGATGAGCTGGAAATCCGTGTTAGATCCTGGTCTGGTACAATTTTTTTGTCATTCCATTCTACAGCTGATGGTTGTCCTAATTCGCAGTTGTGAATTTATTTAATGTAAAATACAAATTACTCGATGTATCCTTTTATGTTCTGCGGTCTCATGTAATTATATAATAACCAGTCCCAATCCAGCAGAAAAATTTAGTCACAGCGTAGATGCACAGTATGTTGTTCCTTATATATCAGCAAGTTCCGTCTGTTTGGAAACTCTGTATACGTGAAATCGGGTACAGTTTTTTGACCACAATAATAGCCAGTTTACTTCAAACACATTTGTGTGTTGTGAGATATTCATCCCCTGTCCCCTCCTTCATTTGGTCGCTACTTTTATCGCTTTTTTGTGCATATAGAGTGGAACTGTTCATTCGTGCGACAATATTGTTTAGAGTCATAGACAATAAATAATATCCATAATCTATGTTTAGAGCGTTGTTACGAGGTGCATTCAAGCTCTAAGGCCTCCGAATTTTTTCTAATTAACTACTCACCCGAAATCGATGAATCTGGCGTTACTTCTCGACGTAATCGCCCTGCAGACGTACACATTTTTCACAACGCTGACGCCATGATTGCATGGCAGCGGCGAAGGCTTCTTTAGGAGTCTGTTTTGACCACTGGAAAATCGCTGAGGCAATAGCAGCACGGCTGGTGAATGTGCGGCCACGGAGAGTGTCTTTCATTGTTGGAAAAGGCCAAAAGTCACTAGGAGCCAGGTCAGGTGAGTAGGGAGCATGAGGAATCACTTCAAAGTTGTTATCACGAAGAAACTGTTGCGTAATGTTAGCTCGATGTGCGGGTGCGTTGTCTTGGTGAAACAGCACACGCGCAGCCCTTTCCGGACGTGTTTGTTGCAGTGCAGGAAGGAATTTGTTCTTCAAAACATTTTCGTAGGATGGACCTGTTACCGTAGTGCCCTTTGGAACGCAATGGGTAAGGATTACGCCCTCGCTGTCCCAGAACATGGACACCATCATTTTTTCAGCACTGGCGGTTACCCGAAATTTTTTTGGTGGCGGTGAATCTGTGTGCTTCCAATGAGCTGACTGGCGCTTTGTTTCTGGATTGAAAAATGGCATCCACGTCTCATCCATTGTCACAACCGACGAAAAGAAAGTCCCATTCATGCTGTCATTGCGCGTCAACATTGCTTGGCTCCATGCCACACGGGCAGCCATGTGGTCGTCCGTCAGCATTCGTGGCACCAACCTGGATGACACTTTTCGCATTTTCAGGTCGTCATGCAGGATTGTGTGCACAGAACCCACAGAAATGCCAACTCTGGAGGCGATCTGTTCAACTGTCATTCGGCGATCCCCCGAAACAATTCTCTCCACTTTCTCGATCATGTCGTCAGACCGGCTTGTGCGAGCCCGAGGTTGTTTCGGTTTGTTGTCACACGATGTTCTGCCTTCATTAAACTGTCGCACCCACGAACGCACTTTCGACACATCCATAACTCCATCACCACATGTCTCCTTCAACTGTCGATGAATTTCAATTGGTTTCACACCACGCAAATTCAGAAAATGAATGATTGTACGCTGTTCAAGTAAGGAAAACGTCACCATTTCAAGTATTTAAAACAGTTCTCATTCTCGCCGCTGGCGGTAAAATTCCATCTGCCGTACGGTGCTGCCATCTCTGGGACGTATTGACAATGAACGCGGCCTCATTTTAAAACAATGCGCATGTTTCTATCTCTTTCCAGTCCGGAGAAAAAAAATCGGAGGCCTTAGAACTTGAATGCACCTCGTATGTACAGTATATTTGCAGATTGGCTGTGATTAGTAAATGGGGCTAAACTGCTTATTCTAATCAATTATTACAATTGTTGAGAAACTATTGCGTTGGTGCATAGGTTTGTAGTGATTTTCCACAAGTTTAATAAACACAACAGATGCACATAACAAACAATGACTTTAGTCATCAATAATATATTCTCCTTCACAATTTACAAGTCTGCCAACGCTGGGGTAACTTTTCGATTATGCGACTGTAGAAATCACGCGGTTTTGAGGTGAAGAACTCATCGGGTCGTGTTCGGAGCGCATTTTCAATTTATCTGAGCACTATGGGACTTAACATCTGAGGTCATCAATCCCCTAGAACTTAGAACTACTTAAACCTAACTAACCAAAGGACATCACACACATCCATGCCCGAGGCAGGATTCGAACCTGCGACCGTAGCAGTCGCGCGGTTCCGGACTAAAGCGCCTAGAACTGCCCGACCACCGCGGCCGACGGAGCTCATTTTCATCCGGAAGATCACGTGGCTTAATATTGTGCAAAATTACTTCCCAACGCGACTCATGGATAGCGTTTCTTGTCCATCAAGCAGAATTCGGGTGGGTGTTATCATGGAGTCGCATCACTTATGCAGTCTTCTTGGTCTTTGTTCTTGGATTGCGTCTGCTGGACATCATAATTGTTGACAAACGTCAGCAGTGATGGCTACACCGCGGGGAAGCAATCACACCGTTGCTGTTCTACCGGATGCATAACATTATCTTTTGTGAATGCGAGCAGGTCTTTGTTTGGGCGGTTGCAGCTTTGTTTGGTCTCAACCATTCGTTTCTTTTCCTTATGTTTGCATAAAGACACCACTCCTCGTCACCAGTAACGACGCAGGGTAAGGATGGCTGGTGTTGTTCACAAACAAACTGATAACGAGCAAGCAGAGATACACTTACGGCTATCCACTTATTTTTGCCATTTTAGCTTAGAGTCTTCCCCATTGCATGCAGATGTTGAATGTGGACTGATCATAGTTCATCACGTCTGCCAATTCTCGAGAGCGCTGACGTGTCCATTGGGGATTAATGCATGTAAACGATCTTCATCAAAACCTGAAGTTTTTCCTGAACGTTGACAGTCACTAATGTCTAAATGATCCTCCTGAAAAAGAGAAAATCATTTTCTTGCCGTGCTCTGCCCCAGTGGTATTATCCCCACACACAGCGGGAAAATGTTTCTGGCTGCCTACGCTGCTGCAGCCCCTCTATTGAACTCAAATCGAATACGTCGGAAATGTTCCGATTTCTCCACTTGGCGCTCCATTTTCTAGCGTCCACAGCTCCACCCACTATACTCAAATGACAAAATGTGAACCCAAATAGCAACAGTGAACTACAAATAAAAATGACAACTGAGAAATGGCAAATGGAATACCAACACACAAAACAAAAATGCTATGAATTTATGCACCTATCTAATACAAGCAGAACTAAAAGAACGAGAAGAAAAGCTTTACTAAGTAGTCGATCTTTTCCGACCTTTAACAAACAATATAGTGAAGCATGAAGCTAAAGAACTCTTAACGGAAAAGCCAAAACTTTGTGAAAAATACTGAGGTGATTTCGATGGAGAAACTTTTATTCTGAAATTCTTTGTTTTAGTGAATATTTGCAGTGTTTCCCCAAAGAAAAGGCTGCTAACATGTCACCAGTCGAATTATATGAATTAATGTTTGAAATAATCTTGGTGATGTTTTTCCAAATGTAATCATTGCTTACCGGATTTTCCTCTCAGTACCAATTGTGAATTGTGAAGCGGAGGGAGGATTCTGCAAACTATTCCTTGTGAAGAACGCATTTCTGCTCTCACCTTGTTATCAGTTGAATATCCGACCAAGACTTTGCTAGGACAAAATCTAGGAAAAGAATGCTTTGGAGCACTTATATTTTTGTTTATTACATTTATATAAAAGGGTAATGCTATGTGTTTTTTATGTATTTGGAAATTTCCATTAAGTATAATATCATTTAATGCATCGCATGGTTGGTGTCGTAGAACTATGTGTATTCCACTAACTTTCCTGTAGTACTTTCACAGAAATGTAGTAGACCTACATGAAGGCAGCAGCGACCACAGGTTTTTTCTAGCATGTGGTTTAACCCAGCCCTGATTTTGGCACACTGTGTAATACTACATTTTCTGCCGATGAAGCCGTGTTTCGATGCACGATGCACAAATCTTCTTGCAGGAAAAGTAAAGTCTTTTTACACTCGAAGATTTTCATTTATTTTGCTTCCTCTGATTTCCAGCAGTACTTGGCTCATTGTCCATCAGTATATCTCGTTGTAAAATCTGGGAATTGCCTTTTATTGTTTGAGATACTACACGGGATTTGTTTTTTTAAGAAGAATACATGAAAGCAGATGGCTACTAACAACGGCAGAACAGTTTTTTTATTCAAAACAGCAACCAGTACCAATGCCAGACTATCAAAGAAACAATGCACTGCCACCAACTGTGGTCTTACGTTAACGGGCACATATTTGTTTTGTTTACTATGATCTTTTTTTTCAATTTCAACATCAGACCATGTCTGACGAAAAAGAATATACTCATGAGAAAAGCTGTAAGCTGCGAGGAAAGGCTGTTCACTGCATTACATTTTCTAACCACTGACAGAAGTTAGAAGACCTCAATTTCAGTATAGCTACATCCCCACAATTATTATCTAAACTGATTCCTAAAACCTGCAACGAGATTTATAGTTGCCAGAGGAAATGCAACATGGTAAAGTAAATAAAACAAATTATGCTCATGTACGCTTTATTAATTTATTTTTGTGTGTAGTATAGAAGATGTCACCTATAAGTTTAAGAAACTCATTTCAAATTAGAAAAATAAAGACTACAAATGGTGGTAGCGCACAACATATAATAACTGCAGCAATATATACATAAGAAATGTGGTATTTAGCAAATATTGTAAGTGTGATAAAAAGTCCTTCACGTTGTTCTTCTAACAGAAGGGATGGCGATAAGCTAGATTTTTCTAACAATGAAGGGAGTATATTTTATGAACAAAAGTCCGTCTACTGTATTTCTGTTTCAGATTTTGTTTCTGATACGTGTCGGAAACGAAATCTAAAATCTAATCTGCCAATATTTCGTTTTTTTTTTCATTTATGATAAATCTAAATTCTAACCTGTCTCTTTCGGCATTTAGATTTCATTTCCGATGATTGTTGTTGTTGTTGTTGTTGTTGTGGTCTTCAGTCCTGAGACTGGTTATCAGAAAGAAAACCTAAAAACAGAAATTCAAAAGGTCGGTGGAGTTTTATTTATAAAATATGCACTGTTACTGCCTCTGAATGCCACAAGATATCATTATGAAGCAAAAAAAAAAAAAAATTGCCTAATTTCTTGTATCACTACTGCTAAACGCGTCACTCGACGTGTTTTTAAATTTCCTCTGAAACTCAGTCATCAAAGTTTCGTCCGCCTCACACTGTCATGTGAAGGCGCGTACATGCTAGACCAACGAACGTAAACGAATGGCAGGCAGTGGATTTAGCCCTTCATCCTCACAAAACCAAGGGATTGCGATCAAGGGATTCAGCGATGTGGAATCGCATTTCGCTCGCATAACTTGTCGAGGTCGTTCCCATATTGTTATTGTTATAAAAAAGCGTTTTAATAACAGTTTCATCGGGCGATATTATTTACAGGGGTAGAAGAGGACTTGGCAGTCGTCGCATATGCAGCGTTTATTTTACTGCAAGAAGTGAATCATCAGGAGAGGTAGAAGAAACGACGCTGGTGGATGATCGCTCACTCAAAATGTAGAGAGGGTGGGACGAAATTAATGTCTGTCCTTAATGCTGGATTGGAATATGGGCTGTTGCATAATTTTTTGGTATCTGCAGTAAAAATATGTCTATCGAGACTATTTTATTTTTCACATCGTCGCAATAATTTCTAACAGCTGACTTATTTCCCTCCAAGCGTCTAATCTTTTCAGTTTCTTTCTACAGTCGCAGTTCGTAGGGTCCCATAATATTCCCGTTCATGGTAAAATGTCAGCTTTAATGCTGTCTCCCTACTCCACTCAATAGTCCAACATTCTTAGACACAACAAATACATACCCATTCAACAGATACAGCAAATCGCTACTGAACCAACGAACATTTGACGCGGCGTCCACACGAGGAGGTGATATCAGGCCCATCTCACTGCCACCACTTTGATAATTAGCATTGGCAGTCCGAACTGCAACCAAGGCCAACCGCTTCGTTGGCTCCGATTAGCCGCCCGCACGCACTAAGCAAGTTTTGGACAACCTTCGTTGGTCTAGTGTCTACCCACCTCCAGTCATATTTGAACAATGTTTTATCCTGCACACACTGGCAGTGACATGTCAGTAAAAATTTGTGTTTCACTTATAGAAAATGTATATAATTATTAATTAAATAACATTTTTCCGATGCCAGACAAATGTGTTGTCCCAGGATATACGAACAGTTTTTAGAGTGGTAATATGAGCTAGAATGCAGCATTACGGTTCTCAACAGATACACACACGCCCAAAGCAGTTCTTAGGAATAGCTGGATAATTTCCGAGAGATCCGTGGTCTGTGCGAAACATTTGTAAGAACCGGACTTTAGTAATAATTATAGTTTTTTTTAAAGATCTGCATGTAAATGGGCAGCAGTGCCCAAGAACTCCACCAAAGTGTATGAAGGTGCGGTTCCATGAATTTTCACCAACATAGGGTACCACATTATTTAACTGAGCCAACAAAAATGAAAGAGTATCGGTACTGTAGTGGGAGCGAGATTTTGGTAAGGGAAATGAGGAATGGCTCACACAGTTTTGTTTAAATGCCGTACTGGCAAGTTTGAGGATGATCGTAAGCTCGTAGGAGATGACAAGTTGTACCATACTGTAATTAACAATTCATTGTGTTTGTACATGTTAACAGCGGAAGGAATTCCAATAAATTCAAACTAGTGTAAAGGAAAGCTGTCGTAAAATTATTACTTCCTTACACAGTTCAGCTGCAAGTAAGTCAAATAAACCTATATCAAATAATCTCATATATTGTTGTCATAAATATGATTCTAAATTTTAGCTGTTGGTTTTTCTGATTAAGAATCTGTGGCGATAAAGCAGCAAAAACCGAAGTATACGGTATACCAATTCAAACACCACCACATAAAACTTACGTTACAACAAAACATTAATAACAGTTACGGTCAAAGGTATAGACGTGTTCAGCCCCACAGCCAATCATCCAGATTCGGGTTTCCCGTTGTTTCCAAGTTCATTCTAGGCGAATGCCGAGATGGTGCCCTAAAAAGGCCACGCCGCTTCCGCCCCCTCCAATAATAACAATGCCAAGTAAGCTCCATTTCTAATGGCCTTAGCTGTCTACAAGAAGTAAAACAATAAACTAACTCACTTCAACCGTTGGCGGTTATCAATAACCAAAGAAGTGGGAACCACGCATGTGTTGTCAGGATTGAGCAAGTTGGAAATTCTTTTCCATGTACTTCTCTCTTCATGGCATGACCATCCCTGCATTCACCTAGAATGAACTTGGAAACAACGTGAAACCGGAATGTGTATGGCTGGCTGTGGTGTTGAACCTGGATCTCTCGAATGCGGCTCTAGTGTATTAGGCACAATGCCACGCCGCTCAGTGATGTGGTAGAAACAATAAAGGAAAATTATAAGGTTTCCTGAAGGCGCAGGATAAGGATGTTTATGGTCAAATTTGGTACTTATTAATAATTATGAATATTACATTGAGTTAAGCATATTGTAACAATGCTGTGTTGCTAAAATTGGCAATGACTGGCTACTGATGGAAGTTTACCGCGTTTTGCCGAAACATGGTCACACTAATTTCGGCTATAGCATGTAAAAGTTTTCTTGTCACTTTCTCCCCGCATTTTCTGAACCTAGTTGTCGGTGAAGTCGGAAGTCGTCGTGCCGTTTGTGTTCTGTTTGAGGTCTCTACCAACTTTAGGAAATGGATGAATGATTAACTTAATTTCATCCTCATTACTACAAATAAACACCTTATTTGAACGTTAACGTACCTACAACGCACTTTCGCGAAATATAGTTACCTGCGCGCTGTATCTGAAAACACGCTGGTTTAATGCACTTTCGCGAAATAAAGTTACTTCCGAACCACATCTAAAAACACTAGTTTGCCATCTTTATATAAACTCTTGTTTCATCGCCAAATGACGTCCACTGTCTGAGAATTGGCCTATTTGATGAAAAAAATTCTGCGAGAAAAGTTGCAGTGCATTAAAATGTGTTTTCAAAAAAAGTCACAAAGGTGTCGAAAGACCTAGTTGGTTAGTAAATACCGCCATTTGTCAGTGTTATGGAAATCGTGTGGTTAGTGACCGTCAATTTTTTTATTTTCCATTCAATGATTTTTTTCTAATATTTACTCTTGCTGTTTCATTTATTTATCTATACAATCAGTCTCTAGATTTAGTTGCTCCTCGTTAGAAAACATATTCTCTCTGCCGGGTCTTTTATTGACCACTGATAAGTCTGGCAGGCATCAGTCGTCAATCGACTATTGCTTCATTACAGGGATGAGGGGGGGGGGGGGGGGCATCACCCAACCAATCGTCCAACAAGAAAAATCAGCTGGCCAAAATGTCCATTTTGGTGATGGGGAGCTCGTGAATGAGTCGTTCAAATGTTTCTCCCTTCTCCCAACTACATCGGCGCTACGTCGCCCATTCTCCCTTCACTTCAGTCCTCCCTCTACTGCCTGTCTACGAATTGCGCGGTGTTTGTGGGGAACTATAGGTTTAGGAGGGGTTGGGGCAGTGCCACCTAGGAACAAGGCCGCTACACTGCGTGTGTGACGTCAGCGTAAGAGTCGTACCACTACATTACGAGTCAAGAGAGACTTGTAGCTGCAAGTGTGTATTGGACTTTATGTTTATGAAATAATTCATTCATCTAAAATAAAAAAGAAATTCTAATACTTTAAATAAAGTTAGTTGAAATCATGCATTATCTGTATAAATATCTGTTTACAGAAATCAAGGAAAAGTTTGGGAATTCAATAAACAACGAATTAGTATTTATGTTTACACAGTTACTGTATTTGTTTATTATCTAAAAGTACAAGAAAATAAACAGAGCCAAATTGTCAGCCCATTTTTCTCTTTCTCTTGGGGGGTGTGACATTATTTGTATTAACAATGTCATTGACCCTCTTTGTATAATTATTCAAAAGAATATTGACAGCCACTCCAAGTATATTATCGTCAATGATTTCCTGTACAGAGTGATTTGCACTGCAAGCAAACCCAACAGACATGTCATCAGACAAGTTGCTATGACATACACAAAACAATACATTTCTTTGACACTTTTCCCGAAGAAATGACTCTTCTTTTTCTGTAAGCAGTTTCTGTGCGGTAACATATACACATGCTATAACATCCTGACTAGGATAACAGAGACCACCTCTACTGGTCACAGCTGTGAAATGATTTCTGTCATCTTTCACATTCTCATCATCTCCTGTTAGATACATTCTACAATAATTACATTTCAGTTTCTTAATGACTGCATATGAGCAGTAACCACTTATGTAGTGAAGTACAGGCCAAACATCCTCATCTAATTCCTGTACATCAATATCTTCCACTAATACATTATACTCTTCATTATATGTCACTTTTGGAAGGCCATTTATGTCTGTCTCATTAGAAAAAAATATCCTTGGCAATTACAACATCACCCACTTTTTTGGGCTTTAATATTAATGAATCATAGCTTCATACCATCAGTTTACTTTCTGTCTCAAAAATCTGTCTAATTGATG
This sequence comes from Schistocerca americana, assembly GCF_021461395.2. Classification (NCBI taxonomy): domain Eukaryota; kingdom Metazoa; phylum Arthropoda; class Insecta; order Orthoptera; family Acrididae; genus Schistocerca; species Schistocerca americana. The sequence goes on along the minus strand of NC_060122.1, from coordinate 256,856,069 downwards.
TATGGTAATTACCATCACTCATCTGACGAAATTCACCAAACCTGCTTTCCAGGTCATCAGTTTGAACCTTGCCTGTTAGAAAGTATTGCCTCTTTTTCTCATTGAGCCAATACCTAGCCAGATCCACCCATGCAAGAGTGGTATGCCGAAGAGCTAAATGTGTTTGTCTGCTAAGACCAATTAAACCCTGAGAATTTTCCTATATTAAACAATTTGCAAACTGATGTAGGAACTCTAGTATGTGCTCAGAATTCCTGGTTATTGGCTCTTGAACCTATTTAATAACCTTTGATCTTCTAACAATGTTTTTACATTAACTGCATCCCACCACTTGCAAACGATCTCAATGAAAGTTGCAGTATCATTGCAGTATTCAATATTGTGTTTAGAGCCTAATTCCCTGAGAGCAATAGCTGTTGTCTGGTCAAAAATACGGAGAGCAAGTTTTACATTCTGCCTTTCTAGTCCGCAGCTCGTGGTCATGCGGTAGCATTCTCGCTTCCCGCGGCTGGGTTCCCGGGTTCGATTCTCGGTGGGGTCAGGGATTTTCTCTGCCTCGTGATGACTGGGTGTTGTGTGATGTCCTTAGGTTAGTTAGGTTTAAGTAGTTCTAAGTTCTAGCGGACTGATGACCATAGATGTTAAGTCCCATAGTGCTCAGAGCTATTTGAACCATTTTTTTCTGCCTTTATATGCTTGAGGGATAAAGTGATTTAAGACATAGCTTGTTTGCAAATTTCAATAAATTTGCCTTTTCAAGCAAATGAGGAGATATCAAACTACTGAAAGACGAAAAACCGCCATCCAGCTCATTATTAAAATCCGGAAACTCTATAATCTCTTCTTTCTGACTCAGTCAATTGTTACATATGCATTTTAAGATGTGCACACTATCAAATTGAAAATAAAAAGGCCTACTTCCAGCACCTGGAGAAGGGTGTCGGTATTTAATTTTAAGTTCTGGTGGATCACTGAAGTAAGATACAGCTTTCTTATTGATGGCATTATTATCAGATACAATACCAACAACTTCAAAACCTATGCTTTCTAACTGCAATACGATGTCTTTAAGGAAGGTGAAAAGAGCAGGGGCCTGCATGACTTTGACTGGCAGAATATGAGCTACATCAGTGTACTGAGTATCAAAACTACGCACCATGAATACGTAGGCTGCAGATGCACATTCACTACAATTGTAGGTCTGGCCAACTATATTTCCCCCTTTGTAGTCCATTTGTGACTTTAAATGGATTTCATCCATCAAGAGGAGAACTGTCCGGTCTTCTTCAGTTAAAAATCTCACTTTCTTAGTTATGTATCCAAGAAAATGTGCAGAAACTTGTTCAAGAGCAGGATTACTAGCAAAAGCACCACATATTCTAGTCAGAGTAGCAGGGCTAGGCATAGTTATTGTACCACTGCTTCTCAAAAACTTGTAACAATGAGGAGAAATAGATTGAACTAATGACCACAAAACTAAAATATCCCATGAATGTATTGCACTATTCTTCTTGTATTTTAGCAATAGAATTTGTTCTTTCATAATGTTTATAATTTCATGTTTATCTGGCCACTTTTCAAGGTAAATTATTCAAAATATTGGTTATGAAATCAATACTCTCATTAGGTTCCTGATCTTCTCTGTTGCTAAATTTTAATTTGACAATATTAAGATTATTAATTAATTGTGTTGTGATACTTACAGTAACTGGAAACTTTACGTTCCTATTTTACCAAGCTGAAAATCATTGACATGGACAGTGAGAGTGAGATTTGCGATAATTGTAACATAACACAGAACTTTCAAAAATGGCACTTCACTAATTAAAACAAAATACACACTATTCGACTTTTTGACACAGGTCCACTCATTCAAATCACTACTATTATGTTGTTGTTGTGGTCTTCAGTCCTGAGACTGGTTTGATGCAGCCCTCCATGCTACTCTATGCTGTGCTAGCTTCCTCATCTCCCAGTACCTACTGCAACCTACATCCTTCTGAATCTGCTTAGTGTATTCATCTCTTGGTCTCCTTCTACGATTTTTACCCTCCACGCTGCCCTCCAATGCTAAATTGGTGATCCCTTGATGCCTCAGAATATGCCCTACCAACCGATCCCTTCTTCTAGTCAAGTTGTGCCACAAGCTCCTCTTCTCCCCAATTCTATTAAATTCCTCCTCATTAGTTATGTGATCTATCCATCTAATCTTCAGCATTCTTCTATGGCACCACATTTCGAAAGCTTCTATTCTCTTCTTGTCCAGGCTACTTATCGTCCATGTTTCACTTCCATACATGGCTACACTCCATACAAATACTTTCAGAAACGACTTCCGGACACTTAAATATATACTCGATGTCAACAAATTTCTCTTCTTGAGAAACACCTTTCCTTGCCATTGCCAGTCTCCATTTTATATCCTCTCTACTTCGGCCATCATCAGTTATTTTGCTCCCCAAATAGCAAAACTCCTTTACTTCTTTAAGTGTCTCATTTCCTAATCTAATTCCCTCAGCATCACCAGACTTAATTCGATTACATTCCATTATCCTCGTTTTGCTTTTGTTCATGTTCATCTTATATCCTCCTTTCAAGACACTGTCCATTCCGTTCAACTGCTCTTTCAAGTCCTTTGCTGTATCTGACACCATTACAATGTCATCAGCGAACCTCAAATTTTTTATTTCTTCTCCATGGATTGTAATACCTATTCCGAATATTTCTTTTGTTTTCTTTACTGCTTGCTCAATATACAGATTGAATAACATCGGGGAGAGGCTACAATCCTGTCTCACTCCCTTCCCAACCACTGCTTCCCTTTCATGCCCCTCGACTCTTATAACTGCCATCTGGTTTCTGTACAAATTCCGGCCGGAGTGGCCGTGCGGTTCTAGGCGCTACAGTCCGGAGCCGAGCGACCGCTACAGTCGCAGGTTCGAATCCTGCCTCAGGCATGGATGTGTGTGATGTCCTTAGGTTAGTTAGGTTTAATTAGTTCTAAGTTCTAGGCGACTGATGACCTCTGAAGTTAAGTCGCATAGTGCTCAGAGCCATTTTCTTTTTTCTGTACAAATTGTAAATAGCCTTTCGCTCCCTGTATCTTACCCCTGCAACCTTCGGAATTTGAAAAAGAATATTCCAGTCAACATTGTCAAAAGCTTTCTTTAAGTCTACAAATGCTAGAAATGTAGGTTTGCCTTTCCTTAATCTTTCTTCTAAATAAGTCGTAAGGTCAGTATTGCCTCACATGTTCCAACGTTTCTACGGAATACAAACTGCTCTTCCCCGAGGACGGATTCTACCAGTTTTTCCATTCGTCTGTAAAGAATTCGTGTTAGTATTTTGCAGCTGTGACTTATTAAACTGATAGTTCGGTAATTTTCACAGCTGTCAACACCTGCTTTCTTTGGGATTGGAATTACTATATTCTTCTTGAAGTCTGAGGGTATTTCAACTGTCTCATACATCTTGCTCACCAGATGGTAGAGTTTTGTCAGGACTGGCTGTCCCAAGGCCGTCAGTAGTTCTAATGGTATGTTGTCTACTCCCGGGGTCTTGTTTCGACTCAGGTGTTTCAGTGCTCTATCAAACTCTTCACGCACTGTCATATCTCCCATTTCATCGTCATCTACCTCCTCTTCCATTTCCATAAAATTGTCCTCAAGTACATCGTCATTGTATAGACCCTCTATATACTCCTTCCACCTTTCTGCTTTCCCTTCTTTGCTTAGAACTGGGTTTCTGTCTGAGCACTTATATTCATACAAGTGGCTCTCTTTTCTCCAAAGGTTTCCTTAATTTTCCTGTAGGCAGTATCTATCTTACCCCTAGTGAGATAAGCCTCTACATCCTTACATTTGTCCGCTAGCCATCCCTGCTTAGCCATTTTGCACTTCCTGTCGATCTCATTTTAGAGACGTTTGTATTTCGTTTTGCCTGCTTCTTTTACTGCAGTTTTATATTTTCTCCTTTCATCAATTAAATTCAATATTTGTTCTGTTACCCAATGATTTCTACCAGCCCTCGTCTTTTTACCTACTTGATTCTCTGCTGCCTTCACTACTTCATCCCTCAGAGCTACCCATTCTTCTTCTACTGTATTTCTTTCCCCCATTCCTGTCAATCGTTCCCTTATGCTCTCCCTGAAACTCTCTACAACCTCTCGTTCTTTCAGTTTATCTAGTTCCCATCTCCTTAAATTCCCACCTTTTTGCAATTTCTTCAGTTTTAATCTACAGTTCATAACCAATAGATTGTGGTCAGAGTACACATCTGCCCCTGGAAATGTCTTAAAATTTAAAACCTGGTTCCTAAATCTCTGTCTTACCATTATATAATCTATCTGATATCTTCTAGTATCTCCAGGATTCTTCCATGTGTACAACCTTCTATCATGATTCTTGAACCATGTGTTAGCTATGATTAAGTTGTGCTCTGTGCAAAATTCTACAAGGCGGCTTCCTCCTTGATTTCTTTCTCCCAATCCATATTCACCTACCACGTTTCCTTCTCTCCCTTTTCCTACTCTCGAATTCCAGTCACCCATGACTATTAAATTTTCATCTTTCATCACTATCTGAATAATTTCTTTTATCTCATCATACATTTCATCAATTTCTTCACCATCTGCAGAGCTAGTTGTCATATAGACTTGTACTACTGTGGTAGGCATGGGCTTCGTGTCTATCTTGGCCACAATAAGGCGTTCACTATGCTGTTTGTAGTAGCTTACCTGCACTCCTATTTTTTTATTCATTATTAAACCTACTCCTGCATTACCCCTATTTGAATTTGTATTTATAGCCCTGTATTCACCTGACCAAAAGTCTTGTTCCTCCTGCCACCGAACTTCACTAATTGCCACTATATCTAACTTTAACCTATCCATTTTCCTTTTAAATTTTCTAAGCTACCTGCCTGATTAAGAGATCTGACATTCCACGCTCCGATCCATAGAATGCCAGTTTTCTTTCTCCTGATAATGACGTCCTCTTGAGGTGTCCCTGCCCGGTGATCCGAATGGGGGACTATTTTACCTCCGGAATATTTTAGCCAAGAGGACGCCATCATCATTTAACCATACAGTAAAGCTGCAGGCCCTCAGGAAAAATGATGGGTGTAGTTTCCCCTTGCTTTCAACCGTTCACAGTACCAGCACAGCAAGGCCGTTTTGGTTAGTGTTACAAGGCCAGATCAGTCAATCATCCAGACTGTTGCCCCTGCAACTACTGAAAAGGCTGCTGCCCCTCTTCAGGAACCACACGTTTGTCTGGCCTCTCAACAGATACCCCTCCGTTGTGGTTGCACCTGCGGTACGGCTACCTGTATCGCTGAGGCACGCAAGTCTCCCCACCAACGGCAAGGTCCATGGTTCATAGGGTGCACTACTATTAATTTTATCACATAATTCCTTCAACGAAGAGACTGATATTGCCTTCTTATGGCCTTCATGAGTAATCAAACTTTCTTTCAGTGCAGATCTGATGAAAGCATTTTCTAAATGCTGTCTTTGATCTTCAGGATGTTCTCTTGACGCTGATGGTGTAGATAAATATCCAGGGCTTCCTGAAAATAGTGCTGGTATTGCACCTATAAAAAAATATTAATTGTCAGTACCTTACCATATAAACCAAAAGCGTAAGAGATTCATCCAATAATTATATAACCTAAGTTGAAGTCCATAAACAACCAACTTACCTTTCCTTAGACTTGGACAGTCAAGAGGCGCTAAAATTAATCTTTCAGTCTTAGAATCATATGCTGACGTAGTTCTTTCTATATCGTGTGCATGGAAATGCAGCTCACAAACCTGTTAAAAATAATGGATTACGTTACGTTAGCATGAGAAAAGTTTGACCTATGCATACAGGTTATGTTTATAAATTACAATTAACACTCACACTAAACAGAACCATTTCATAGGTTTATTTACTAAAGCTGCTACTTACCACAGAGTGATCTGAAGGGGTAAAATTATCACAGTGAACTGTTCTTATCCATTCTCTCCTTGCATCTTCATCACGAGGGAAATCTAATGTACTGACTCTTTCCTGAGCAGTACAATTGCCTCTACAAGCAGGCATACAGCATCTACGTGGCATATTTATATGCTGAAGTAGTAGGAACACTATTACACTAACATTTCAATTCACAAACATATAACGGCTAGACAGGCGAAACAACCACGACAGCACATGTGGCTTTGTGTTTGTTATGACCCGTAGTGCTTAAGTCACGAGCGACTCCAAAGACAGTGTAGCGGCCTTGTTCCTAGGTGGCACTGGTTTTGGTGGTGAGGGGTGAGGGGAAGGCAGCGTTAGCAGTGTTGACATCATTACCCGTAACTGTTCGTGCAGTTATACTTCGTGTCTACGGGTAGCCTACCGTTGGCAGCGCTTGCAGACAAATGAATATTAAAGATACAAACGAAGAGGCTGGCTGTGTGAGCACGCACAGCCAACATGAAAATAAAAGGCTTACCCTGTGAGTCTGGAACTGAAGCATGCGTGGAATCCACGCTTGAAAGATAATCTTTCATGTAGGAATGTTTATCGGGTATACATTATTGAAATAATTACACTAAATTTCAATTTGAGCATTGTCCTAATTAATTTTTTTTAAAGTATATATTTATGAATAAACATCAACGGATTTGGCGAATGTTCAGAGATTTCCGTTTAAAAACGTGATTTGTTCCACTTTTTTTTCCTGTCAGGTGATTTATTCGGTCAGTTATAAGGTGTTCTGCCTTCGAGAACACTCTTTCACACGGCGTGAAGGTTGCAACAATACGCAGTCGTATTTTTGCAAGTTCAAAGAACGAGGGGTATACTGACAGCGATTCAGAACACCACGGAGGTGGATTGCCTTGTCTCTGTTGCAGGGGCTCTTGTAAATATTTGTCCACTTCCACTACTGCAGCAGCTCTCGGTGTGGATTACTCTGCAGTCTGGAAAACACTGCATCAAATTCGAGCCAGAGACTAGAAGTAGATTTAGTGGTTGGAACTGAGATTGTTGCAGTAGCAGTGGATGTGTTCGTCGTAAATTTCTCACAGTGCCTGATCAGGTTTAATTTCACCTTCTCAGCAGAATTCTTTTCAGAAAAAACATGTAATTTGTACCGGGGATCCATTGAAGTTGCTTCTGCGAAAACGGAATTTTCCTCTATATTTCGAAATCGTCGTTTTAGGTCTTCAGCTAACTTTTCGGCCATCTGTTGCACGTCTACATGAATTTCAGCGTTATTAACAAACCTGCAACACCATTTTTTCAACGAGCGACTAAGGAGTATAACTTTAGAAGTAGTGACAACATTTTCACTTGACATTTCCTCAGTGCAGTCTTTGAAAACTTTCAACAGGTCACAGACTTGTGTTGCACTTGCAATGTCCTCTGCAGTCAGATTTGGAAGATCCGGGTGATTCAGAGTGATAACTCTCATTAGGGAATTCTTACCCTCGATTATTCTTCACAGCATACCATAGGTTGAATTCCAACTTGTAACAGTGTCCTGTTTGTGTCAGAACCGGCTCTTTTAACTATTCCTGGATATTTTTCAGTTTCGTGCAGGCCTGCGAACTTCTTTTAAAAAATTCAACTTTTTTTTTTTTTTTTTGCTTTATTCAGAATAGGTTGAATGTGCGGAAACTCATTCTGAACAATTAAACTGAATGTGTGTGCAAAGCAGGTGATGTGTTTCCAGGTTGTGAGTCTTATAGCTGCCTCAATATTAGCAGCATTGTCGCTAACAACATACACGACTTTTTCTTGAATGCCTCATTCCCTTGTGACACGTCGCAGATCTTCGGAGAGTTTTTCTGACGTGTGGCTTTCGTCGTATTTAAAGCACTCTAGGAGGGAAGACGCCAGCTCCAGGTCTGTAACGCAGTGTGCTGTCACCGACAAATAACTCTCATTTGTGGTTGAGGTCCACCCATCCATTGTCAGCACAACCTCTTCCGCAGAATTAATTTTGACTCTCACAATTTCTTTTATCATGGCGTACTGCTGTTGTAGTAGTGTATTGGAAATGGTCTTCCGAGCTGGCATTCTGTAAGCACGATTCAGTTTGCCCATAAAACTTTGGAAATGTTTGCTTTCCACTATGTTGAAGGGCAAATAATCCTTCGCAACAGTCTCCAGAAGTGCGAAATCTATCTCCTGATTTCTTTTGTTCGAAAGAGGTTTCGGAAAATACATAGGTGATGTTCCGTGATATTGATGTCCGCTGTCTGATAATGAAGTGATACTGTTATTTGCTGGCACCGACTGCTGTTCGCTTCTGGCAATTGCTGATGTTGGTTCCGAATTGTCCGGGTTATTTGTCCAAGAAATATCGGAAAATTCAGGAGCAGGGGGCACTAAGCGTCTCACTGACAATGACACTGTTGGATGCAGCACTCGAACATGACATGCTAGATTAAATGTATTTCCTCCTTTATATGAAATACACATAGAACAACAGTTGCAATTTGCTTTCCCATCACCTAAATCGGCGAAGGAACAGCAAATTTCACAATTTTTACCCGATCGCGAGTTGCTAGCCATTGTATAAGCGTGAACAGACACAAAAACTGCTTTCCGAATAAAATAAAGAGGTATTTTACCTGAAATCGTACCAGTGACTACAGGTGACAGTTTACGTTTTGAATTTGGAGGGTTATTATTCTCAACAAAAATAAAATCTACAGGAAAACTTCTGAATAATTACTTAACGTATGTATATAGACTTTGTGACAATGGTAAACATACTCATTCTATTTTGGATTAAATTTTAAAAGAAACATAAAATTGGACTGCATTTCGTTGGTAGCTCTAGTTTTCAGTCCATGAATACAACAAATAAGGTTTCACTTGGCAGATAAAGACTTTTCTGGGCGCTTCATGAGAAAATGTTGAGATTAAATGTAATACCTTCTTTGTATGCGACAGGCTTTTCTATCTATCTTTCCTTTGCCCCCTTCGACCATGCTCTATTTAAGTTAACTCAGACGCTGAGAGGGCGTAAAACGTTGCGTGTACGTTACTGCATAGTTCGGCCACCTATTGGTAAAATTATGAAGTATTACGAAGCTTTATTGTACGAGCGAGGCGAAGCGAGCGCAGCCGCGGCTGAGCGGCGAACTGGGCAACTTCGCCAGGCTTCCTTACTTCATGAATAAACTACTTCATTTGAACGCTTCACGGCAAAGAGTGAAATGAATGAAGTAGTTCACGGGAATGAACGAGTAAGACCCATCTGTAGTCTGCCGGTCGTACGGAGTGAAACAGCTTCGTAATATTTCGGTTACCATCGGACGCCTTCGGATCGAATTCGTAAACTGGGATCCTTCCTGTTCCGAAGGTCGCGTCAACAAGCAGCCAGATAGAATTATCTAGTACCGCATTACGCTGATTTGCCAGCATCCATCAAGACGCTGAACTGCAAAGCAGTAATTCGTTATTTATTATGAACACATTAGCGACGTTAAACTTCGCAATACCGTTTTCAGATACCGAGTAATTTATAATACCGGTAGAATACTTTAAGCATATATTGTTAAGAAAGCTACGGTTCACTTACTGTTAGTTTTGCATTACCAAAATACCTTTCTTTAGTAAGTACTTAAACAGGTATAATTTTGTATCCCAGTTAAAGAACATCAAAACTCTTTTATACTTTTCCATACCAAAAGACGAAAGCAAGGGAAAGACTATTCCACCACGAATGCGCAGCATACGACTGCACCGGCATTGCTTTATTATCTGAATTTTATAATTTGTGCATCTTGCAAGCAGCAGATATTAGAAATGTTGCATGTTTCCCGGAATAAGTACATTAATTGTTTTTATGGGGGAAGCTCCAATGTATCGTCACGGTAGGGGAATCCCGCAACATACAGAGGCTGCCTTAGGAGTCTGGAGAGCTGCGTGACAGCGTAAGTGGTTCTAGGGAGTGCTGCGGAACAGGAAGGTGATTGGTACAGCGTTAAATACGTAGGTATTTTATTATTTGGGCGATACGTTACCATTAACTGTTTACTATGTGTGCTGCAAGGGGTTTGGCGAGTGTTGTTTTGATCTTCTTCTGTAGTGCTAACTGTAAAAGTTATGGTTTGACTTCGTATGGTTAAGTCAGGGGCACCAATAAGGTATCTTGAAGGGTGGGCGGCGGGGAGAAGCTAAACCTTGGGGTGTGGAGTAGTGATGGGCTAAACTGCGATTTTCCGATATCAGTGATTTCTGTGAATGCTACTTTTCAGTATCCACACTGTGGAGTATTTTCGGAAGAAGAATGTTGACGTGTGTGTGTGTGTGTGTGTGTGTGTGTGTGTGTGTGTGTGTGTGTATTACATTTTACAGTGGCAGTGGTTTTAGTTTCTGTTTTACCGCTTATTGTGTATTTACTAACGATACTTTGCATAGTTGTCCGTAAAACTGTAAGACGTTACTTTATGATAATCTGCAGCTGTGCTATTTTGAAAAATCTTTTTATCATGTTATTACAAGGTAGGGTATCGCACTATTCAGTGTATGAACAAGATTTCGATATTTACCACTTAATCCCCAAAACATTACCGTGTTGGTAATGACAAACTCAGTGATGCATCTGTGGCGTACATTCCTTAGGTGTCTTATATTGTGTCATTTAGTTTTTGTATAACCTGATTTGTGAATTGAAAAGTAGAATGTTCTATAGAGAATCCATTTTGAAGTCCGAATTGGACAGACAAAGTATCTTATAGGTGTATTATTGTCATGATTTATTGCAGAAACTTTAAAGAGAAACATGGAATATGCAAGTATTTTGTTGAACATGAAGATAACATAGCAGTATCCAAGATTATCAACTTGTCTGTCTCTTGTATGTCTACCAATTCATCCATACTTTTTACATCACTGTGAAGTGCATGGCAGAGAATAACTTTTATTGTACCAGACAGTAGCATTTTTCCCTTTTCGCTAGTTTATGCAGAATGACTACTTAATAAACTTCTGTGCATCCTGTATTTAGTATGATCTTGGATTTGTAAGTGTGATAGAAGCAATACATAAGGCATAGTCCATATCAATTCAGGCAGGCTAGGAAAAAATCTTACCTTCATAGTCTCTGATGTTATTGAATTTAGGACTAAGTAAGGAACACATATATTTTTGTTTCCTCCAAAAAACGTCTGCTCAGAGATGCAGCCCTCCAAAGATGACACTGCGCATACCATTTTGAAGATGCGAATTTTGGAAAAAATCTCTGAAACAGTTCTAGATATTTTGTTGTGTTTTTTGTTTGAAAGATAATTGCGTTATGATTACAAAGAAATCCTCCATTTGGACTTATCTGTCAAAGTTCATTTACTATGGCATTCTGAAATTTTTTTTACAATTTATGGGAAATTTTTGTTTCAAAAATTTCAATCCATAAAATTTTGATTTTTTTTCTGTTGGTTAGTACCATATAGTTCAACATTCCATGAAAAGGAGAGCTTTCACTTTTAGCTTGAGCAGCTTTTACAAATTTTAGTTTTGAAAGATGAGTAAGAGACTCATTTTTCAAGCGTTTTAAATGGTCCCAGAATGTATGAGAAAGGTCAAAAACATTAAAGTTTTCAATTTGTGCAACTTCTGTACTCTCTGCATTGCACTGAAATTAGCCAGTCAGTGAACTAAAAATTGCTTCAGTATCTTCCTTTGATATAGAGTGATGCCTTCCTGTTGAACCAATAGGAACTGGAGCACTTACAATCTTCAAAACATTGTGAACAGGAAGTGAGCACCGATGGTGTTGTTGCTGTCCTTCAGTTGGAAACCTACATCCAGCAGCTAGTCCATGAGGTAGCATAAAGTTCACTACAATTTCGTTTAACTCATAACTGTTGTCTATGATCTCTGCAATCCATCAGTCATAGTCATACACACACGCCACAGACATCCACCTTCTCAGGTTTGTGAATCTGAACATTAGCCTGCTGCTTCTGAGGTGTTGACTGAATGAACAAAATTTCTTATTTCTTGCTCCTTGAAGTGCATGCAATATGAGTTCGTCCATCACTTTGAGTCCGAAAATGTGTCTTCTGAATTCCTGAAACGGGATTAGTTCGTTTGGACAATTCTTCATTTTTGTTTTTATGGAATTCTTCGATTTCCTCTTTGGACAAAAGATTGAGGACTTGGAGGTGTAAGATTTCATGAGTCTTGTAAAATCTTCAGCATTCTGAATTGCAGCTGTATTTGGTCTGGAAAGATTATGTTTTGTAGCATGGTGCTTCAGCAGGCCTCCTACACCATCACAAGGCCTCTTCCTGTGACCAGTAGCACTGTATACCCAGTCAGTTGGCAAAAGTGACTTATTCAGTTCAAACAGCTGGTAACGGTTTTTAAAATGACTAGGAGTACCTACAGAAATAATGATGATCCTCTTTGCCCCTGCTTGCAGTTGAAGAATTTTGTGCATTGCTAGTAAAGCATGTGCTGAGTCATGTCCTGTGTCATCACTTATAACTAAAACACTTGTGGTCTTGTTTTGAAAATATGTCACTCCTGTAAAAATTCAAACCTGGTCATTACTCCATTGATACCCTTGTACTTCATGTTGGAGAATTACAGACCAGTTGTCAGCAAAATCACAGTGAAGCACTAAACATAGTTCTTCAGCCTGTACACACCCTTTCACTTCTGCAATGTGTTATTGTTGCAATTTCTTCAGATGCTGGTGTGTTGCTGCCTTCACTGACCATTTACCTAGTTCATCAATGAAATTGCCAAAGGCAACAGTTTTCTTAATTAGTTTATTTTCCTCCCATGTTGCATATGTAATTTCTGCAGAGTTATTTGCTACGTCTTCCAGGCCAAGTGTCTGTAAAAACAGTCTTCCCTTTCCAGGCAGTCACCACATTTGCTTTACGTCACAGACTAATGACTTCACACGCCCAACCAAGGTGTCCTATGTCATGTGCTCCAGTAAGCTCTTCAGAGTTACCACACACAGTTCAAAATTCGCACAGTACACACATAAACAGACAGCTCTAGGTGCATGTGGAACTACCCACTTATGTCGTAGTACATGACTGCACTGTTTGAAGTTGAACTGCTTTTACAGGATAACCAAAACATGGATCTGGTCTTCCAAAGACTCGTTTTACAGCCCTCACATTTCTTGATTTGTCTACCATGTACTTTGATACTGATGGAATGTGGTTCGAAATTGTTTTCTTTGAAAATGTCTCTGGAATAATAGTTAAAACTTGCACCTTTTCACTGTAGGATGCGCAGTGTTCAACAGCTGAATTTATATTTGTGAAAAGTTCCTGGCAAGAGGTGCAGGAGTGCTTTGAATCATTTTCTTCTGAAGATGGAACTTCTTCTTTGAAGAGGGTGATCAGTTTTGCTGTAGTGTATTAATCCATAACTTTAGTAATTTATCTGCACTTTCATGATGCATAGAGCTTATGACTTGACTTCACTGACCATGGTTTCTTAACAGGGCTAACACCTAACTCTGTAGTTGACTGATTCAGGGTATTTAATTCTTCCTCTATTGTTGCAAAATCTGCATCATCTGCGCCATGGGAGCCTTCATCTTGTTCAGATACTATCATTTTTGTTATTCTACCCGTCTTACTATGCTTATCATCCTACACACTTCCAAAATTATCAGCTATGTTCTGTGTTACTTGTTTTTTATCTTCTCCAGAAGCAGCCAGTAAAGTCTACCAAATTTCTCTCTTACAGGTGCACGCTTATTGTTTTTTCAGTTGGAGTTGTTGAGATGGATTAGTTACTGAGATATTGGAACTGTCCGCAGGAATTGTGGGATTTGAAACCCAGTCCAGACACATGAGTTAGGTTTTAGTAAAGTAACCAGGGATAATATTGTGTCCTCGATGGATAAATGGCTCTGTGACTAGTGAAATTTAGTTTGTTTTAGAATGACAGTAACAAACCTCACATTTTGAATGAACTTTGTTTCTTTAAACCAGGGCTGGAAATGCTTTAAAATGGTTGTGATTTAAAGTGTTAAAGTTCTTACAATACTAATCATCCTTTGGATTTTTGATATTTTAACAAAAATTAAGCTTGCCATACTAGTATATAGAATTGGGTTAAGTTGTCTGTTACTACAAACCAAAAAAATTGTTTATATGTTACTTTTCTTACCCACACATGGTCCATAACAATTGTGTAGTTACCAGTGGATTTTTAGTGTACTGAAAGCTGAATTACTCCTTGGTTAGACATAATGGGACCTTCTATAACAGGCCTGATAGCCTCTTGTAATATGTTTTGGTGTTACTGTCATCACGCACATGTTCCGCACATGACAGTAGAGGAACAAAAACACTGTATATGAAATTTTTAGTTAGATCACTCACAAGTGTATACACAGCAGTTCACAGTGTTTTTATTTGTGTTGAGCATTTTCTTTGTTCAACAATAAACATTACAAGTTTTGGTAATAGTCATGTAAAGTCTTTAGAAGAGCATATACAGTAATTATGTTCAGAGCAGGAGTGGATAACATTCCAGATAGTGGTTTCCCATTCTGAGTTTAGTTTTATCCTTGTCTCACAGTTTGTCTGTCCTAACCACTGCTTTTTGTTATGGAGGAAAGGCTCTGTTCATTGCAAGAAGATGCGATTGGAGCTACAATTCACACACAAAAATATAATAGTATACTTAACATGAAAACCTGAAGCACATCATTTGATGATGCTTTTCTGTCTAAATTGATAAATGTTTATTTATTAATTCATCCTAAAAATCTTTCCACATTATGGGATACAATACAAAACCACAAACAAACACAAAACAGAATGAGATTTGCACTTTGCAGTGGAATGTGCATTGATATGAAACTTCCTGGCAGATTAAAACTGTGTGCCAGGCTGAGACTTGAACTTGGGACATTTGCCTTTTGCAGGCAAGTGCTCTTCCAACTGAGCTACCCAAGCACAGCTTGTGACCCATTCTCACAGCTTCAATTCTGCCAGTACCTCGTCTCCTACCTTCCAAACTTCACAGAAGCTCTTCTGTGAACCTTGCAGAACTAGCATTCCTGCCCAGAAAGGCAAAGGTCCTGAATTTGAGTCTCAGTCTGGCATACAGTGTTAATCTGCCAGGAAGTGTCAGATATAAAACACACACACACACACATACACACACACACACACACACACACACACACACACACACACACGAAGTGCAAAAACAGTATTATTTCAGCAAGCATATGAATTTTTTGCTTTGTCCATAAAAGAATTTGCGCTATTGTAGTAGCTATACTGCCTTGTTTCAAGTCTCTGGTATTTCAAATGTCCTAAAGCTTCTGTTGGCGAATAGAAACAATGATCCAGTAAGAATGCCCTTGGGGTTTTATGAAAAAGTGGAGGACTGTTGTAAACTTGTATAGCACTCTTTGTAGTGGAAGTTTTGTTGGATGGTGTCCTTATTCATTGGACACAAACCTGTTCCTTTTGCCATATATCATGCTCATGCATATTAAAGTTTTTATTTATGTCTTTTAAACTTGTTCTGATATATTTACAAATTTATAGTATATACAAATAGAGAAGTGTTAGGACTGATGACTTTTGAGAGGGGGGGTTTGGAAAAATCTGTTTGTCAAACATGATACATTGCTCTTATAGTTCTTTTCTGAGCTGAGGAAATGACTGAACTATGTGCTGTATTAACTCAGAATATAATTCCATACAGTAGAATGCTGTGGAAATTTCTTTTAACAGAGAGTAAATGCAGTCTATTACTTATTCTATTTAGCATTCCATTTATTTTGTTTATGTATGTATGCCATTTGAAGTCATTTTGAAGTCAAATGCCTAAAACCTTTATTTCCGAGGAAGGTGTAATTTTATTGGAGTTTATTATCATACTGGTGTCGTATGCATCACCTTGTAAACATGAATTTAGGGATGTTGTTTTTTGTGTTTGTCAGTAGCTTATTCCCCTCAAACCAGCCATACAATTGTGCTTAGGTTTATGTACATCTGCGCATAGTTGATTTGGGGTGTTTCCTGTAATTAGGATATTTGTATCAGCTGCAAAAAAATATTTGTGATTCAGTGTTTCATTGAGTTTTGGATGGATCCAGGAAAACATGGTGAATAGCAAGATGAGCAACACAAACACTTGCCTTTAAATTTGATACCTTCAGTATTTGCGGAACTGATAATGTAATAGCCGATACCCTTGGTAGGATGCTAAAAACAGATGGTGAGATGGGAGAGCAAATGCCAACAAGTACTAATTTGTGTGCCCCAGTTGTTTAAAGAAATCCAAGTTATCAAGTTAAGGACATGGAAATTCATGGTATTAAAGAAAAATTGTAAAAGGCTGAACTGTACACACCTTATTTATTTAACAAGAATTTGTTTTGTTATATTTCATGGTATGATAAAAAAAACTAAAAATTGTGATTCCATAAGACATAATTCCTTATATTTTTCATTATTACCATGAATCACTCGTTGGTTGTCATTTTGGATGTTTAAGACAAGAAATTAGAGGGAAATTTGTGTGGAACAACATGGACAGAGATATAAAGAACAGAATATCTATTTGTAAGCCGTCTGTGGAAAGTGAGTCTGCTCAAAACAGTAAGGTAGGACTCCTTACCCCTAAACCTGTGGAAAAGGTATGATATAAGATGTATACTGATTTTGTCGGGCCACTACCTAAGTCTAAAGGAGGTAATACCTATATTTTTGTTTGCATAGATGCCTTCTTGCAGTTGACATGGTTTGAGGTAGCTACCACCAAGGTGGTGATTCATAAACTGAAGAGTGTGTTTGCTATGTGCTTCCTACCACAGTCCTTCATTACAGACAGTGCTACATGTCTTACATCATATGTCTTCAAGAACTTTTATGTGGGCCTAGAGATACACCATAACTGTACCACCTGAACCTCTCCTATGCAGAACGAGTTAATAGGAACTTGTGTTCTGCTTTAATCGCTTATCACAGTTGTGAAAAAAAACCTTATGGGACCTTCCTCTACCAGGGTTAATGCCAGCCCTTAATATGGCTAGGCATGAGTGTCATAGGGCCATGTCTGGTGACTTATTTTTTGTGTTTGAAGCTACTGCTCCACTGAGCAACATGTCTGTTTTGGGTTTGTTGCCTGACAAAGTTTTGCCAGAGAAATTTGTTGTCCAGTGGAGGAAAGCATCCAGTAGTATCAGAAATGTTCATGGGTGTGAGCACTAAAATGTAACAATGGCTGGTGGCCTAAACCTTACCAGATTGTGGATAAGATTATATTGTGGAATCGGAGGGCAGCTGGTAAGGCTATTCATAAGATCACCACAAAACTACAACCACAGTATCACAAGCCTTGGGAGATTATGGAGTTTATGAAACCTGCCCCAAGTAAAGCCAGTAGTTAAAGGCAGGGGACCCTTGCTTAAGGATCCTAAATGGTAGTTGCTTGTTGGGGGAGTGGGGGAGTATGTGCCGTGGAGTGACACATTTGTGATGGCAAATGTCTTTGATGCTTGGCAGTGGCTCCATCCTGGGTCAGAAACCAGAACTAGAAGGAGGGTGGCAGTCAGTATTAGTTGGCATGAGGAGATGGCAGGTTCCTCCTGGGCATGCTCAGTACAGATTGTTGTGACAGTGCCACGACATTCAAAAGTGCCGCTACGTCAGTACGCGAACACGGCGATAGAGGCGCTCCGCAGCTCGGCCGAGGGCGGGAGCGCCACCTGGTTATGAACGGCGCCGGCCGCATGTCACGGCACGGCAGTCGAATGACAGATACGGAGTTAGTAACATGTAACCCGCTAGTGTTTCTACTTTTGTATATCCACGCACTTTATTAGTGATTAAAGGTTATAACACTTTTTGGCGACGAGGTCGGATATTTTTTTTCCTGCGTTGTGGACTTGTGTGTTCGTGTCGGGGCAGACATGGAACAGCTTCTGCAAGTGCTTATTGAACAACAAACACAGCTGACGGCTGCTATTCAGGCGTTGTCGACGTCGCTTACTCATCATCTGTCTTCCTCTTCTCCGCCTCCGTTCCCTCCTTATGACGAGGCCACTGAAGACTGGGAGGATTATGAGAAGCGTTTGCGGCAACACTTCTTGGCTTTCGGCGTTGTCGACGCTCCTATGTGTAAGTCGTTATTTCTCTCTTGGATTTCCCCACGGATCTATCAGCTGCTATCTCAGTTAGCCCCTCTGCGGGAAGCTGCCTCTCTGTCCTTCCAAGAAATGTGTGACTTATTATCTATTACCGAAAAAACACCCATGTCGTTGCCGCCCGCGTGACGTTCTACCGGTGTCGTAAACAGCCCCATCAATCTTACCGGGCTTGGGCGGCGGAACTACACGGTCTGAGTCGGAAATGTCAGTTTGTCACGGACACTCATCATGAGTCTTACGCTGATTCAATGGTTAGGGACGCTATTTTACGGCTTCCTCCTGATAAAGAAGTTTGGCAACGTGCCTTACAATTGCCAAACCCGTCGTTGTCGGAAGTTCTCAGCATCGCTCAATCGTTTGAAGTGTCTCACGCTGCTGGTGCGCAAATAGACGCGTGGTGTGATGTAGGCGCTGTACAAACCACTTTCGACGCAGACAATGTGCCTGTTTCACAGGGAAACGACGATGTGGCGGCGGTGCACTCGCGTCAACAACGTCGCGTTGGGCCGCCACGCTCGCAGCGAAAACAGCAACCACGGAAGCAGGTTCGTTCCGCCCTTCCTTCTTGTCCACGTTGTTTCGTACAGCATGACAGAGCCGCGTGTCCACAACGTTGGGCCACGTGTAATTCATGTAAGAAAAAAGGCCACATTGCTTCTGTGTGTCAGTCCCCTAAAGTTCCTGTCGACGAGGACGAGGCATCGGACATGGATGTTAACTGTGTGCTTTCTCAAACGAATAAGTTGTTTGTTACTGTTCGTGTTCTGGATCAAGACATTCGCATGCAAGTGGACACTGGCTCTGCAGTAACTCTCATTAATTCTCGCACGTATTTGGAGTTAGGCTCCCCTTCCTTGTCTCCAGTTACGCGAAATCTACGAACTTATAATAAGCAGAAAATTCCTATCGTTGGCCAGTTTGATGCTTCCACTGCCTACAAGTCTGTTGTTAGGCCCCTCACGTTTTACGTGGTGGATCATGCGGGCACTGAAAACCTGTTCGGTTATGATGCTTTCCAGTTGTTCGGGTTTTCCATTGACGATGATGTGCACCTCATATCTGAGGACATTCCGTATGAACAGCTGGATGGCTTGTGTTCTGAATTCTCGTCCGTGTTCTCTGCTGGTCTGGGTCGGGCCAAGGATTTTGAAGCCAACATTACTCTTAAACCTACGGCTCGCCCTAAGTTTTTCCGGGCACGCCCTATTCCGATGGCGTTGCGTGCGCCTGTCAAAGCTGAGATAGACAGGTTAACAGCTTCGGGGATTCTCCTTCCTGTTACCTCCAGCGAATGGGCATCGCCCATCGTGGTGGTTTCTAAACCAAACGGGAGTCTGCGATTGTGTGGTGATTTTAAAGCCACTGTCAACGCTCAAAGCCTCATTGACACTTATCCTCTTCCCTGTCCTGAGGAGTTATTTACCAAGCTCGCTGGGGGCCAGTTCTTTTCCAAACTTGATTTATCGGAGGCGTACCATCAGTTGCCGTTGGATGCATCTTCCAAGGAATTTCTCGTCATCAACACTCCTTGTGGGTTGTATCAGTACCAGCGGTTACCATTTGGCGTCGCTAGCGCGCCGGCCATTTTTCAGCGGTTTTTGGAACAGCTCACGGCTTCCGTTCCCGGCTGCATCAACTACCTGGACGACATTGTTGTCACGGGGGCCTCCACTGAGGAGCACCTTCGCAATTTGCGTTCACTGTTTCGGGTTCTGCATTCAGCAGGGTTGAAGTGCAATCTGGACAAGTCTCAGTTCTTCCAACCCTCCATTGTGTATCTTGGTTTCCACTTGTCCCGTGAGGGTATACGTCCTCTACGACAGCACGTTGCGGCCATTACCGCTCTACCCCGGCCGTCTACGGTCAAAGAACTTCAGGCGTTTCTAGGCAAGGTTGCTTATTATCACAAATTCATTCCCTCCGCGGCGGCGGTGGCTCATCCTCTGCATCAGCTGTTACGCAAAAACGTTCCTTTCTGTTGGTCCGTCGAGTGTGAGCAGGCTTTTGTCCGCCTGAAGGCTCATTTGCAGTCGGCGCCTTGTCTTGCCACATTCCGTCTGGGTCAGCACTTGGTTCTGGCGACTGACGCGTCGCAGTATGGCTTAGGGGCTGTTCTCGCCCATCGGTATGAGGATGGGTCGGAACGACCCATCGCCTACGCTTCCAAGACCCTCAACGATGCCCAACGGCGTTACTCTCAAATAGAAAAGGAGGCGCACGCTATCATTTATGCTCTGAAAAAGTTCAGCGTTTTTTTGTATGGTTCTAAGTTTCACCTCATCACCGACCACAAGCCGCTGGTCTCTCTGTTCAGCCCCTCGGCGTCGCTTCTGGATAAGGCAGCTCACCGCCTGCAACGTTGGGCCTTATACTTGTCCCGTTTCCACTATGAGATTCACTATCGCCCCACGGCCCAGCACGCCAACGCTGACGCGTTGTCGCGTTTGCCGATGGGCCCCGACCCGGTTTTCAATCGAGATGAACTCCTCTGTTTCCACATTGATGAGGAAGAACGTCGTGCGGTCGAGGGTTTTCCACTTACAGGTTCGCAGGTCGCGTCGGCTACTGCGCAGGACCCGGTCCTGCGTCAGGTGATCGGTTTTGTTCAGCGGGGTTGGCCGGACAGGACCAAGGGCCGGGCGTCGGATCCCCTTCGCAACTACCATGCCTTGCGCCTTCGTCTGTCTGTTCGTGAGGGTGTTGTTCTTCTGGCCACGGATGGCGCATCTCCACGGGTTGTGGTGCCCGCCTCTCTTCGCAAAGATGTTCTCAAACTATTGCATGAGGGCCATTGGGGGATTTCTCGGACTAAGTCCCTGGCCCGCAGGCACGTTTATTGGCCCGGTATTGATTCGGACATCGCCCACATGGTCGCTGCGTGTGATCAGTGTGTTCAACAACTGGCTGCGCCTCGTACTCTGCCCTCTCCGTGGCCTGATCCGGCGCAGCCGTGGGAACGGGTGCACGCTGACTTTGCAGGCCCCTTCCTCGGCACTTATTGGCTACTGTTGATTGACGCCTTCTCGAAGTTTCCGTTTGTTGTTCGATGTCCGTCGCCCACCACTGCGGCGACGACGCTGGCCTTGTCAAAAATCTTTGCGCTAGAAGGTCTTCCATCCACGATTGTCACGGACAATGGCCCTCAGTTCTCTTCGCAGGCCTTCCGTGATTTTTGTACTGGACAAGGGATTCATCATGTTACAGCACCGCCCTTCCATCCGCAATCGAATGGGGAGGTCGAACGCCTTGTCCGCACTTTCAAAAGCCAAATGAAAAAATTCCTTATTGATTTTTCCACAGATGACGCTCTGTTGCAATTTCTGAGTTCTTATCGCTTCACACCTCTGGGTGATCGCAGCCCTGCTGAACTCTTGCATGGCCGCCAACCGCGCACCCTACTGCATCTGCTTCACCCTGTCAGGCCTTGTACTGTGTCCCCTAGTGCGGGAAAATACCCAGTGGGGGCCGACGTGTGGGCACGGGGGTATGGATCTCGCCCTAAATGGATTCCAGGGGTGGTCCAGGCTCTTCGCGGCCGCCGGCTTTGTGAAATACGTACGGACGACGGCATGGTTGTTCGCCATTACGACCAGATGCGCCCACGAGTGGTGGCCACGCCGGTACCACCGCCCCTTCTTTCGTCTCCACCAGCCCGAGAAGCCAGTCCTGTCGCTGCTGCCGATCTTCCGGGCGTGTTGCTGCCGCCGCCGTCGCTACCGCTTCCGAGTACGCCGGAACCGGCCCCAGTCGCGACGCCGCCTTCTCCGGGACCCATCTCGCTGGAGCACACCCCCAGGTCCACGACACCTATGGATGCTGCTCCGGAGTTTTCAGTTTTCACCCATCATCTCGTTCAGGAGGCACGTTCCACGCGCAAGCTTCCGTCCTGGACATTTTCGACCATACTCTCGTGTTTCTCCGCAGGATCTTCTCGGGACCTCCCAAGAGGCCATGGATGTCTCCGCACTGTCCGTGTCTCCACGGAAGTGAGAGTTTTTTTTTTTTTTTTTTTTTTTTTTCAAGGGGGGAAAAGTGTTGTGACAGTGCCACGACATTCAAAAGTGCCGCTACGTCAGTACGCGAACACGGCGATAGAGGCGCTCCGCAGCTCGGCCGAGCGCGGGAGCGCCACCTGGTTATGAACGGCGCCGGCCGCATGTCACGGCATGGCAGTCGAATGACAGATACGGAGTTAGTAACATGTAACCCGCTAGTGTTTCTACTTTTGTATATCCACGCACTTTATTAGTGATTAAAGGTTATAACACAGATTGTGTGCATTTATTCAGATTTCAAGGTTGGGTATGCCTACGGAGATGTTGTGCAACTGTTTCCTGGGGGTGGAGATTGTTGGATTTTGTACAACAGAAGTAGGCTGTGTGACTGATAGACAGCAAGTAGGCTGTGTGACTGATAGACAGCAAAGCAGTAAGGCTATTACCTGACGAAATGTATGATATACATGGCATTTAAGGACTGGCAGTTGATATTGTCAGTAATACTAGTCTGGAGCCAATTGCCACTGTATGCTGTGTGGCAGTTGTTTATGTAGTGAGTGTGAAGTTATTGGGGTGCCTGCATTGCTAACCAACCTGCGGTCAGAAGAAATTTACTAATCCTTGTCAAGTGTAGGTAATTAATGTAGCCTTAAGGATTGTTAAAGCCTACCTGATTGTGACAGCATGTGAGATGCTTTCCTTGTATGATGTGCGGGGTGTAGACATAAATCCAAAAAATAATCCTTAAGTACTATTTCATGTTTAATAGAAAATTGTGCCTGAAGCAGGATCAAATAAATTTTAGTTGTGTAAATGATCATTATGCTTTTACAGTCTTTTGGTTAAGTAATTTCTTGTAAATTAAAATATTAAAGGAAGTAGTTCTGTGTAGCTGCAAATTTCTGTGAATGATTTAATTGAAAATTATTTGCTGAATATCCACTGGGACATATAATCCACAGAAGGAGTACCCAAACAGTAAGAGTGTGATTAATGATAAAATTTGGATGAGTGTTTAGTTTTAATAAAAATTTGATAGTGTCAGTCTACCTCTCAAATACCCGGTCCTCACTCCAGATTGCTTTCTGGTACTCATTTTAAGTTAGTCTACCTCTCAAACACCCGGTCCTCACTCCAGATTGCTTTCTGGTACTCATTTTAAGTTAGTCTACCTGTCAAACACCCGGTCCTCACTCCAGATTGCTTTCTGGTACTCATTTTAAGTTAATCAGACACACCATATAAACAGAAAAAGGAGAAATCAACTGGCTTTATTGGAATATTTCTAGAGAGGAGTAATAAAGCAAGTTAGTAGTTTATTTGGAAACCTCAACACTTTGAAATAATTTGCTGTCACATTCATAAAAAAATGTTTTTTTTTGCAGTTGCATTCTTCAATCCAAAGACTGGTTGATGTACTCCCACAGTACTTTTCCAAAATATTTGGCCATATAAGTATTAATCTGGGCTAAAGTTTCTCTAAGAATTAAAAAGTTATGTTTGCTTCTCAATTTCTTCCCGCCCCTGTCACTACTTTCAACCTAAAGAATGTTGTAAGGTGTAGAATAGACATGGTCATGATAGGCATGATTAGTGCATCCTTGAGATGGCATTAAATTATGGGGCACAGATTTTGATAATGTGAGTAGAGAAATGCTATGGAATATCGTGGCTGAACAAGATTATTCATCTCACCTTATAAATGCCATTAAGAGTCTATACACAAACACTGAAATTTTTGTTGGTATGCTAAATATATAGGTAAAAAGACGAGGGCTAGTAGAAACCCTTGGGTAACAGAAGAAATATCGAATTTAATTGATGAAAGGAGAAAATACAAAAATGCAGTAAATGATGCAGGCAAAAAGGAATACAAACGTCTCAAAAATGAGATCGACAGGAAGTGCAAAATGGCTAAGCAGGGATGGCTAGAGGACAAATGTAAGGATGTAGAGGCTTATCTCACTAGGGGTAAGATAGATACTGCCTACAGGAAAATTAAAGAGACCTTTGGAGAAAGGAGAACCACTTGCACGAATGTCAAGAGCTCAGATGGAAACCCAGTTCTAAGCAAAGAAGGGAAAGCAGAAAGGTGGAGAGAGTATATAGAGGGTCTATACAAGGGCGATGTACTTGAGGACAATATTATGGAAATGGAAGAGGATGTAGATGAAGATGAAATGGGAGATATGATACTGCGTGAAGAGTTTGACAGAGCACTGAAAAGCCTGAGTCAAAACAAGGCACCCGGAGTAGACAACATTCCATTAGAACTACTGACAGCCTTGGGAGAGCCAGTCCTGACAAAACTCTACCATCTGGTGAGCAAGATGTATGAGACAGGCGAAATACCCTCAGACTTCAAGAAGAATATAATAATTCCAATCCCAAAGAAAGCAGGTGTTGATAGATGTGAAAATTACTGAACTATCAGCTTAATAAGTCACAGCTGCAAAATACTAACACGAATTCTTTACGGATGAATGGAAGAACTGTTAGAAGCCAGCCTCGGGGAAGATCAGTTTGGATTCCGTAGAAATGTTGGAACACAAGAGGCAATACTGACCCTACGACATATCTTAGAAGAAAGATTAAGGAAAGGCAAACCTACGTTTCTAGCATTTGTAGACTTAGAGAAAGCTTTTGACAATGTTGACTGGAATACTCTCTTTCAAATTCTGAAGGTGGCAAGGGTAAAATACAGAGAGCGAAAGGCTATTTACAATTTGTACAGAAACCAGATGGCAGTTATAAGAGTCGAGGGGTACGAAAGGGAAGCAGTGGTTGGGAAGGGAGTGAGACAGGGTTGTAGCCCATCCCCGATGTTGTTCAATCTGTATATTGAGCAAGCAGTAAAGGAAACAAAAGAAAAGTTCGGAGTAGGTATTAAAATCCATGGAGAAGAAATAAAAACTTTGAGGTTCGCCGATGACATTGTAATTGTGTCAGATACAGCAAAGGACTTGGAAGAGCAGCTGAACGGAAAGGATAGTGTCTTGAAAGGAGGGTATGAGATGAATATCAACAAAAGCAAAATGAGGATAATGGAATGTAGTCGAATTAAGTCGGGTGATGCTGAGGGAATTAGATTAGGAAATGAGACACTTAAAGTAGTAAAGGAGTTTTGCTACTTGGGGAGCAAAATAACTGATGATGGTCGAAGTAGAGAGGATATAAAATGTACAATGGCAATGGCAAGGAAAGCGTTTCTGAAGAAGAAAAATTTGTTAACATCGAGTATAGATTTAAATGTCTGGAAGTCGTTTCTGAAAGTATTTGTATGGAGTGTAGCCATGTATGGAAGTGAAACGTGGACGATAAATAGTTTAGACAAGAAGAGAATAGAAGCTTTCGAAATGTGGTGCTACAGAAGAATGGGTAGATCACGTAACTAATGAGGAGGTATTGAATAGAATTGGGGAGAAGAGGAGCTTGTGGCACAACTTGACTAGAAGAAGGGATCGGTTGGTAGGACATGTTCTGAGACATCGAGGGATCACCAATTTAGTATTGGAGGGCAGCGTGGAGGGTAAAAATCGTAGAGGGAGACCAAGAGATGAATACACTAAGCAGATTCAGAAGGATGTAGGCTGCAGTAGGTACTGGGAGATGAAGAAGCTTGCACAGGATAGAGTAGCATGGAGAGCTGCATCAAACGAGTCTCAGGACTGAAGACCACAACAACAACAACAACATGCTAAATATAGCATCAAAGCCAATTAACACAAACAAAGGAGTATGACAAGGATGCTGTATTTCTCCAACACTCAACAATATACAAATAAATGAAGTTATCAGCAAATGGAAAATGTTGAACATAAATTGAGTTCTTTTAGATTATGATAGGAGACTTAAGTGCAATTTTATATACAGATCACCTAACTCGGATTACAGAGAATGAAAATGACCTCCAAATAAGTTGCAGCAGATAGTCTCAGATTACAACCTTGCATTGTCAGTAGATAAAATGAAAGTAATGACATTTCAGGTCAGACTCAACCAGTAAGATCTAAAATAGTCTTGAATAATAAAATCTTCGAGCAAGTAAAACATTTTTAATATCTAAGATGCAATATCAGTTATGAATATAACCATGATGTGGAAAAAAAAATTAAGTAAATTTACAGGGTGATTATAATTAAAGTTATAACTTTCAAAATGCTATAGAAATAACACCACTGGTCAGAATTATGTCAAATTGCAATGGAATATTATCCAAGAAGGCGGAAAATGTATGGCAGAAGAAAAAAAATAGTGATTTAAATTGATCAATAGATGGCAGCGTGTGTGTGTCAGAATATGTAAATGAAAACCCCTGTCATGTGCACGACCCATTGAAGTTGCCATGAACATGCCAGGTACACGGCTTTTCCTCCTTTCGTGTCTGCAATGTTCGCCATTACTGTCTTTATGCAGGATCGCGCTCTGCTTGTGAAGCTGTATTACAAGAATGATGACTGCGCACATGTTGCTCTGTAGAAGTTCCGGTCACTGAAGGGTTTGGAAAAAGGCGTTGGTCCCATGACTGCCGTGGGTCTGGAGAAAATAACTCGGAAATTCAAAAAGGTGGGTTCTTTGGTGTGCAACCTGGTAGAGGGAGGAAATGAATCAATTTGTTGTCAGTGGAAGCAGTGGCCACATCAATGCAGGAGGAGATGAGTGGTGGTGTGCAAATGTTTAGTGCACAGAGAATTGCCCGAACATTTGACATACCCTTGAGCATGGTGTTTAAAATCCAACTAAACATCCTTCTTTGCTCTCCATTCAAAATTACCCATGTGCATGAGTTGCTTCCTGTTGACCTACCAGCAAGAGAAACCTTTGCTTTCGAATTTCTTGCTCACGTGGAAGTGGACAATAATCGACCGTGGAAGATTTTGTGGACAGACAGACCCACTTCCATCTGACAGGATAGGTCAGTACACAGAATTGTCGAATACGGGCAACTGAAAATCCACAAGCAAATCAACCAGTACCACTTCATCCTTAAAAGGTCACTGTGTGGTGCAGGTTTATGGCATCATTTATCATAGGGCCATATTTTTTCGAAGATACAGGTGGTTCTGGTCCTGTTACCTGTACCATCACTGGTAAGTGCTATGAGTGCCTTTTGCACAACCATGTCATTCCAGCTCTCTAACAGCGTGGATGTGTGGGTGGGATCATTTTTATGCAAGATGGCGCACCTCCGCACATTGCAAATCCAGTTAAGCAGCTGCTGAAGTGCCATTTCGGAAATGCTAGAATTCATCAGCCATAATTTCCCTACAGTGTGGCCATCCCAGTCACCTGATCTTAATCTGTGAGACTTCTGGCTGTGGGGCTCTCTGAAAGGGGGTGGATGTCAGTGTTCAGATTGCGAACTTAGCTGCAGTGAAGGCTCACATTACACAACACATTCTGAACATAACCCCGGAAACGCTTCGAGGAACATGCTGTTTCTCAATTTCAACTTGTTGCAGGAAATGGTGGACAGCATATTGATCATGTTTTGCACCAGTCACATGGAATTTAATAGTCCAATATGATTTTGATTGATGCTTTTTATGCGGTTTTTGGCCTCAGGACAATTAAAAACCGATTTGACTGATGCTTTTTATGTTGTTTTTGGCCTCAGAACAATTAAAAACCGACGTGAGTGATGCTTTTTATGGGGTTTTTGGCCTTGGGACAATTAAAAACCAATTTTTCCCATCTGATGTGATATGACGTTGCCATGGTGGATGTTCTTATGTAACTAACAGTATCATACCTGTACACCCATGCACACTGAGTAGTACAGTTTGTTTAACATCAAACGTGCACCTTAGGCAATGTTGTATGATTCATTTGTCAATTGTAGCTGATCACTATTAAATTAAGATGCTTACAGTGTCATCTATTGTTATACATTGTAACTATTTATTTTTCTTCTGCCAATGTGTTTGCCCTTCTCCGATAATATTCCGTTGCAATTTGATGTCATTCTGAACAGTGGTGTTATTTCTACAGCAGCTTGAAAGTTTAACTTTAATTATAATCACCCTGTATTTCCTTATGTTTAACTATCGTAAAAAGTTTGCAGAATAAATCCAGAAAAGAAACCCAGCTGAAGTTTTATAAAACAATAGCAGGACCAACCCTTATTTAATGGAAGTGTAGTGTGGGCAAGAACAAGATATCAAGAAAGTAGAATACAGTCACAAGAAATATGATTTCTAAGAAGTGTGGAAGGATGTACAAGGGAAGACCAAGAAAGAAATGAAGAGGTAAGGAAACATTTAGGAATATATAACTTAAATGAGAAAATAAAGGAAAATAGGAGAAAATGGAATGAACAAGTAGACCAACTGGGTGGAGAAAGATACCTTGTAAAGGCTGTAAATTGTAAATGTTCTGTAAGAACATATATAGGAGGACCATGCAAGAGATTTGTACCCAGGTTGGTTCGTGAAGGAGTAGCTAGTCATGGTAGTCAAGAAGTGTTGGTACAAAGTCTGAGAAGCAACAAATGGGAAAGGTGTCATGACATTGCTAGCTGAAAGCTGGGGCTCAAGAGGGCATCCAGCCTGGAACCAACACTCCAGGTGGTGGCCAGCAGTCAACACATGATTTATCTCCCATGCTTCCTTTTGATTACCAAGTACAGGTGCATGGTTTGCATGTTGCCAGCAGATCACGTCCCACAGCAACGAACAACCTTTGTCGAATTGATAGACCTACACAGCACATAGAACACAAATAATTTTACTTGTACATTATAGGAGAATATTAAAATGAAAAATGAAAAACAACCTCTCTTAATGGCACCAAGATTGTATTCAGCCAACAGTATTTTTTATCCAGGTAGTAAGTTATAGTACATGCCATTTTTCGTAGATTTGTTTCAGGTATTGTTGTGTATCATATTTTGCGTGGTCCAGTAAGTCTCACACTTATGGTTCAGTGCTTTAGATATTGCATAAGGTATTATTTACAGCTGTACTAAATTTAAATAGCGAATTGTGACTGAATATCTATTACATATCCGTGATACAAATAAGTTGTTTGTGTAATAACAGTAATTGTGAACAGGCATGGTTTAAGCATATATAAACTTTAAATAGGTAATTATAAATAAATCAGTGACATATATACATGCTTCACAAGTGATTAACTTATTGCCCTAGAGATAATTACAACTGAATGGTGTGTGGTGCTGTATAACAACTGTTAAAAAGAAGTCGATACATTGTGTCATTTCTGAGTTAATTAGTATCAAAGTTAGACAATTGGGCTAATGCGCACACAAATTCAAGCAGCCTTCCACAGAAAGTGTCACAAACATGTTCGGTTGCTTTCCTAAAACTGAACAAGAGACAGATACAAAAATTAGGCATGGCACAGTATCAAGGATTAAACAAAAGCCAAAAGCTGAGCAGTCTCGTGCACTATCATGTATACTGTGAGAATACTTGACACTAGTTGTATATGACAACATGCTTGAATTTGTGCGCACCGTGGCCTGATTGGCTAACTTCAAAGCTAATTAGCTCCGAAACAGGGCAACATGTAGAATTTTTTTCTTAACAATTGTTTCTCTGCACAACCTACCCTGCAACACTCTTACAAGCTTTTAAGACTTAAATTGCCTCAAACTTTGTGGAGGAACACAATTCATAAGTAAATATCCTATCATGGCTGCTTTGAATTTTGTGAGGTCATTTTCTGCAATAATTTCTTTTGGCAGTTATTCTACATAATTTAAATATATTGTAGTGCTCCTTGTTGGCAAAGTCCTGTTTTTACTTGGTGAGTGTGAAAGTTTTTTTCCGTCCCATGTCTGTTTTCATTTTTGAGGAAGATATTAGGAAATATTATTGTATATTTCTTAATAAACACTGCACTTCCAAGAAAATAAATACGTGGCAAAAGAAGAATTCCCATCCTTTTTGGTCACTCTTCTTTATGCCTGTCCTGAGAGTTATAAGCAGTAAGAGAGTTGACCCAGAAAACAAACTCATACCAGGGAACAGATATACATTAGTATAGTACTCAGTCATTAGACAGTCATATGGCAACCATTTTCAAGCACACTCACTCTTAGCAGTCATTCATCAATCACGTTTTATATACTATATCAAGAAGGAGAACCATCAGGGTCGTGGAACAATATAAAGTACGATGGAGGGGTGTTGCTTGGTAACATCAACCAAAACGGCCTTGCTGCACTGGTACTGCAAACAGTTGAAAGCAAGAGGAAAGTATAGCCATAATTTTCTCCAAGGGCATGCAACTTTACTGTATAGTTAAATGATGATGGCGTCTTCTTCGGTAAAATGTTACGGAGGTAAAATAGTCCCCGATTCAGATCTCTGGGTGGCACTACACAGGAGGACGTCATTATCGGGAGAAACATTCTCTGATGGCATTCTACATATCAGAGTGTGGAATGTCAGATCTGTGAATTGGGCTGGTAGGTTAGAAAATTTAAAAAGGGAAATGGATAAGTTAAAGTTAGATATATTGGAAATTAGTGAAGTTCAGTGGCAGGAGGAACAACACTTCTGGTCAGGTGAATGCAGGATTATAAATACAAAATCAGTCAATGCAGTAATATGCTTAATAATGAATTAAAAAAACTGGAACACAGATAAGCTATTACGAACACCGTAGTGAACGCATTATTGTAGCCAAGATAGACACGAAGCCCACTTCTATCCCAGTAATACAAGTTTATATGCCACCTAGCTCTGCAGATGATGAAGAAATTGAGCAAATGTATGATGCAACAAAAGAAATTATTCAAATAGTTAAGGGGGACAAAAATTTAATAGTCATGGGGGACTGGAATTTGATTGTAGGAAAAGGAAGAGAAGGAAAAGCAGTAAGTGAATATGGACTGGGGTAAGGAATGAAAGAGGAAGCTGCCAGGCAGAATTTTGCACAGAGCATAACATAGGTGATATTTGCTTTTAGAATAATGAAAGAAGACTGTACACATGAAAGATGCCTGGAGACAGTGGAAGGTTTCAGAGAGATTATATAATGGTAGAAAAGAGATGCAGTATCCAGATTTTAAATTTGAAGATATTTCCAGGGGCAGATATGGACTCTGATCACAATAAAACTGAATAAACTGGAGAAGGGTAGGAATTTAAGGAAATTAGACCAGGGTAAACTGAAAGAACCAGAGGTTGCAGAGAGTTACAGAGAGAGCATTAGGTAATGGTTCATAAGAACAGGGGAAATAAATAAATAGAAAAAGTATGGGTAACTTTGAGAGATGAAATAGTGAAGGTAGCAGAGGATCAAGTAGGTAAAAATATGAGAGCTTGTAGAAATCATTGGATAACAGAAGAGATATGAATGTCATTGGTGATAGAAGCAATCTAAAAATGCCGTAAATGAAGCAGGTGAAAAGGAATACAAATGTCTCAAAAATGAGATTGACAGGAAGTGCAAAATGGCTAAGCAGGTATGGCTAGAGGACAAATGTAAGGATGTAGAAGTATCACTGGAGGTAAGATAGATACTGCTTATGGGAAAATTGAAGAGACCTTTGGAGAAAGGAGAACCCCTGTATGAATACCAAGAGATCAGATGGAAAACCAGTCCTAAGCAAAGAAGGGAAAGCTGAAAGGTGGAAGAAGTATATAGAGGGTCTGTACAAGGGCTAAGTACTTGAGGGCAATGTTATGGAAATGGAAGAGAACGTGGATGAAGATGAAATGGGAGGTATGATACTGTGTGAAGAATTTGACAGAGCACTGAAAGACCTAGGTCGAAACAAGGCTGCAGGAGTAGACAACATTCCATTAGAACTACTGGTAGCCTTGGGAGAGCCAGCCATGACAAAACTCTTCCATATGGTGAGCAATATATATGAGACAGGCGAAATACCCTCAGACTTCAAGAAGAATATAATAATTCCAATCCAGAAGAAAGCATGTCAGTTTTGCAAAATACTGTTTCTAGCATTTGTAAACGTTGAAAAAGCTTTTGACAATGTTGACTGGAGTACTCTTTTTCAAATTCTAAAGGTGGCAGGTCTAAAGTACAGGGAGTGAAAGGCTATTTACAACTTGTACAGAAACCAGATTGCAGTTATAAGAGTCTAGGGGCACGAAAGGGAAGAAGTGGTTAAGAAGGGAGTGAGACAGGGTTGTAGCCTATCCCTGATGTTGTTCAACGTGTATATTGAGCAAGCAGTAAAGCAAACAAAAGAAAAACTTGAAGAAGGAATTAAAATCCATGGAGAAGAAATAATAACTGTCGATGATTTAATTCTGTCGGAGACAGCAGAGGACATGGAAGAGCATGGAGAGTTGCATCAGATCAGTCTCTGGACTGAAGACCACAACAACAACAGGTAACAGCAAACAGTCACTGTACTGCTTAGTGCTATTTACACATGTTCCGTGTAAATGTAATCGAGTAAATTAGCAAGAAAGCAACTGCTTTGGAAACATGTGCTCTCTCCTCAGTTTTATGATAGCTGCTGTTTATCTCCTATTAGTAGCTTAATATTTACTTGTTTGTAGTGGTATTTTTCAAAGAAAATATTTTTAGACCTATAAATAATGAGTCATTTAGAGTCATATAAATTTACAACTGACACTGCTACTTGCTGTGTAGCCTACAGAAATTTTTAATCCCTGATCGAGATATTCAGATAATTTGTAGAAAGTGTGGCAGATGAGATACTTTTTTAATTTTCTTTTGATTGATAGGGATTCCTAATTTCTTGCTTTTTGTTAGATCTGAGCTTGTTGAATCTCTCACCACTAGGGTACATAACTCCATTCTGCACACTGCACAAGGAGACAAAGTTTACATGACAATTATTTTGTGTTGTATTGTGACTGGTTTTATCACACAAACTGAAACTATTTTTTATTATGGGCAACAAAAACCATTTAGTATAAATATGTTGAGAAATGGGTAAGAATTTCAAGACCTTTAAAGAGACCTTTGCAAGATGTATGATTATCTACTTTACAGAATATTCTTACTGCTCAGTTTTGCAGAACTGACACTATTTAGTTTGAGTGCACTGCTCCAGAAGATAATTCCATAAGGCAAAACACTCATGACTTTTAGAGCAACACACTGGGAGATTCTTCTAAAGGCATAACACATGGAACACTGTTGCTTCATCAGTTATCAATGTGTTGACTCCATTTTATCTTGTTACCCAATTGGACCTCAAGGAATTTTGCACAGTGTCTTTCATTTAGTGTATGACCATTAATTTTTACTTTAATGTTTTGATTATTATTGCTTGTTTAAAACTGCGTAACTTGAGTCTTTGAGAGATTAAGATTTAAACTGTTATTACTATTTATTACCAATTCTTTCATTCACCAGCCAAGACTGGATAGAGGGCATTAAGATACAATAATATTACCAAGATACAATAATTTTACCACCATAAAATGACTACAGTATTGCAATTTATACCATGATACTAATGTGGATACTATACAACATATTAAAGTTGACTAGATTACAGTATACTTGACAACAATATCTCAAATATAAAATCAATACAAGAACATAGTGTTATTAAATGGCAGAGGTGCTGTTGTAGTTACAGTACTCGGTTGCAGCTCAAGTAGATTCTGTGCTATTACCAGAGAAGAATTCTTCAATACTGTACAAAGATCGCTCTTTTAATTTGCACAAAATGTTAGTTCTAAATTTCTGCATTGATAAAGAGTAATATATTCAATCAGTACATTAAATAGTTTTAAGGTTGCCATTGGGAAGCTGTTTTGGGCCTTTGTTAATAGATATCTTGGTTGAGCTATACTGTCTTCATTGCAAGTGCAGTGTTGGTGAACTTCATTTCTCTTTCTGTTGGTCTCATGATTTGTGTCTGCAGAATGGCCCCATGGCAACACTCCATAACTGATGTGGATGTGAAACATTGAATAGTACACTGTTTGCAGTTACTGTTCTTATGTTGTACTTTTTTTTTTCTTCAAGAGATATAGGATCTGTGAAAGTTTGGAACATACATATTAAGAGTGCTGATGCAAGGTTAACGTGGTATCAATGAAAATGCCCAGACCTTTAATGGATGTTGTGTCAGCCAGTGCTCCAGTATCACTGAGGATGCACATCATCCTCTGTGTTCTCTGTCATCATCAACTTCCATCTTGTTCATGGTGAATCATGCCTTGGCTTAACTGAATAGGACTACTGGTTGTTGAACAGCCTCTCCCTTTGAGGACAAGCTTGAAAAAAGGGCCTAAGTCATTAATGAAAATTGGGAACAACAGAGGCCCTGTTATGGATCCCTCTGGCACACCACGTTGTAACTTCTTGTACTGATAACAGCCTGTCTTTTGTTACTCGGCTAGGATTCAAGAGTTCGCAGAACAGATTCTCCAATAGCATATGATTTTAGTTTTCTGAGTGGAGCTTTATTTGGGATACAGTCGAATGCCTTTCTAAGGTCACAGAGTACCACTGCTATAAACTCTTTGTCTTCAAAACCCAGACTTATACTTGTAACTAATTGGTGTGCTGCTGTTGTCATTGACCTGCCCTATACTTGTAACTAATTGGTGTGCTGCTGTTGTCATTGACCTGCCCTTCCGAAAGTCATTTTGTGCATTGTAAAAGTAACACAATAGTTGATCTTTCATTACGGGCTCCATCACCTGAGCTAGTACTGGTATTATAGATATAGGCCTGTAGCTTGAGACTTCATGTGGGGTACCTTTTTTGTGAATAGGTAGTACGTGTACTACTTTTAGGGAGTCTGGAAATTCCAAAGCATGGAGACATTTATTACGGCTGTCCAATTTCCTGGATTATAATGTTTGATGTACTACAGAGTCTGCTCTAAATATTGAGACTCCCTGGGGGTTTGTACTTCTTTTTTACAGTTTTTATTATGTCATTTGGACACAAGTCTTCTGCTTTGTCATGATGCATTTATTTCTGAATTTTAGCTGCAGAGTTTGGAATTTCACGTACTTTACTTTCGACTGTTGTTATGAAATATCAATTAAATTCATTGGACTGCAAGAATTAGAGCAAGTGGTGCTTCTTTTCCTGTGTTCATTAACCAGATCCAATGTTGCTGTGCAAGGATTGTCAGTTTCTTCAATAAATTTGCCATTATTTTTCTTCTTTGCTTTTTCTATTTCCTTTCTGTAGATCCCTTTGGCATGTGAATAACAGTCTGCGTCTTTACTTGCTTTGAGCTTATTTAGTATTTGGACAATGTGTTTTATTTTAGTTAGTCTAGTAGTATACACTATCTTTACTTCTGTGTGTACTTTGATTTGCTAGTTGAATAACTGTTGGGTTTTAGTGAAAAAATTTCATCAAATTCAACTTTAAAAGTGTGGAACATGCAACTGAATGCATCATTTGGTGCCAATTTTCCAACTGTTTGGTGTCAGTTTACAGCAGACACTGAAGTTTTGAAAGCATCTAAATGTTTCATTGCAACAACCCTATTGAGGAACACATAATTTGAACGCTAGCTGTGAATTTGTTGTGTACTTACTGAGTTTCTCCATAGCTTCATGATTATTGCGTTGTGATCTACTAGTGTAGGGCAAATTACACTTAGTAGTGCCAACTATTTAGGCTTGTGACAGTTGTGTCAAGACAGACACCTGCTCATTTTGGTAGACAATTTGCCACAAAGAGTCCATAGCTGCCCACTAAGTTCATGAAAGCTCTCAGTTTATCGCTATATTCTGTGATATGAATGTTGAAGTCTCCACATAGGCAATCTTTACTCCTAGGCACACTAGATGACACAGACAGATTCCAGTTGGTTGATGAAATTTTCAGAATTGCCATGTGGGGAACTGTACACAGAAACAACTGTTAAGTTAGCATTTGGCAGCCCCAAAGCAAATAGTTCTAAGCCCAGATTTACACATAAGTTTTATGTCACTTTTCTTGGTACTGCACTTACTATTTGCATACACAGACACATCACCATGCAGATATTCAGTATATCCATAGTATCATGTTTCTGGTTGGGCTAGCCAGTGCTGACACACGCATAATACATCGGTACTCAGTTCCTCAACAAAGAGTGACAATATATAAAATTTTCTCCAGAGACACTGCACATTTGTGTTGGCTATAACTAAGTCTTCCTTTTTTCCCAGTGCTGTCATTTACCTTTCCACTAGGATGTTGGTCTTGAAGAGTTTATTGCATGGGTACAGGTAGCATCCTCCAGAATAAAAAACGATTCATCCCAACATTCTTCAGCCATATACTGTTGTCAATAATTTTATCTTTTAGGTCAGAAATCAACACCAATGTCAAAGCTGTTATTTATTCTGTTCATTTCCAGTTGTTCAACTGTAAAACTGCTGTAATCTGGAGAAGTGTTTTGTAAGAAGTTAGTTAGAGTTTTAGCTGTGGTGCCACCGTTTACTTTGATTAGGTGGAATTGGACATTATTCTCACGTAACAGCAGTCGATTTTCATTGCCAGTATGTATTATGACTTTACTTCTGTTTTTAGCACTGACATTTTCGAATGTTTACGTATAAGGTTTCAAGGCATACTGTTCACCTGCTTTTCCCTATTTTATTTTCTTTTGCTGTGTCTGCAGTGATTTTGAGTGGTTCTTTTTATTTATTTATTTTAGCTACATTTGAATTTCTTAGGCCTCCTCAACTGTTCACTTCCTGCCAATTTTTATTGACACTTTTTGAAGAGTTTCCATTCACCCTGTCATTTACATGTGTATTTGATTTGTTTTCAGTGATAGATTTTGTTTCACTGATGTACTGGTTGTTTGCACTTGATGCAGATGCCACAGTAGCAATGTTTGATACTTCACCATTATATGTCATTGGAAAATTACCCCCTGATTGATTCATAGTCTTTTTACTACTATTATGATTGGTGACAGTGATAGGTGCTGTTTTTCGGATACACTCCAGTCTTGCATTTGGGTTTTGCCTCAGTTTAGCATTCAGGCATAATATGTGACACATGATTTTCCATGGCCTCTACAAGTTGTCTTTCCATGTTTCTTGAAGACTGAGATGCTTCTTTCATTCGTAGTAATAAAATTCCTAACCTATAGGTTATGGCAATCACAGTGTCTAGTTTTTCTTTTATTTGTTTCTTATCACTGTTAAGTTACTTCACTATTTTAGTAAAATTACTCATTAATGCAACTGCATTAGCAAAGAATCACTCATAGGCCTGTTTAGCTATTATCTGTCAAGTATGTTCTACGATTGGGACCTTCATTAGTGTGCTTCTATTAGTTTTTGAACTGCCTTTTAAAGTCACTGGAAGACCATTTTTGTAGGTCAGCAACAAGAGTGGGCCTAGTACTTATGCCTGTGGTACTCCGCATATTATGCTCCCCCATTCTGAGGCTATTTTAATATCCAAGATACTGTCTGTTAATGAGACTCTCTGGAGATTGTCAAGCAGGATATTGTGACACACACAATCAAAGCCTTTGACTAGGTTCCTGAACACACCAGCAGGATAATTTTTCATGTTTAGCTCTGTTAGCAGTTCTTTCTTGAGCTGTTGCAATTGTTTCTGTAGGGAGAAACCTTTAAAGGCCAAATAGAGGTGGTTAACAAGTCTTGCTCAGTTAAATGAGTCAGTATTCTATCATAGGATCTCCCTCAGATACTTTTGAAAGGGCTGAAGGAGTGATATTGGTTTGTAATTAGAGTTGTTCTGCTTATCAACAGTTTTATTGGATGTTATGACAACATATTTCAGTATGACAGGAAATATGCTGCAAGTCAGCACAAGGTTCTAATATTCTGCTAGAAACACCATCAGAAATACTACTTTTTAGTAACCTAGTGAGTTATGTAACGACCATAGGAGCTGTATTTTTGAAAGTAATGTCTATTGGTGGTGCATGCAATGTCTGTATAAAAAAATCTGACACGTCTGATATTGCCGGCAGTGTTCTCAGCCACTGTGATGAAGTAACCACTGAATTTGGTGGCCAGTGATTTGAAAGTGTCACTGTTTCTGCTAGAGCTGTTTTCTGGGGACTTAATTTCATGTGGATAATTAGGTTTGTTTCTTTCTTGTTTAATAATGTTCCAAATAATTTTGCCTTATTCTTAGTGTTTTTTATGTGCATTATAAATGAGCAGTTAATAACAGACTGGAGAGTTGGACAATATTGATGGTAATGGAGTTTCAAATGTTGGCTAGTCCTTGTTCTCTGAATTACATAGAGCTCTTTTTTTTATAGCACAAGATACTTTTTTCCTGCAGCCATCCACCCCATATTCTTGCTGTTGTTCAATTTTGTCTGTATTTGGTTTAGGGGATTAAAAGACTCAAAAGTATTTTGGATTAAAAGACTCAATAGTATTGTAAGAACATGTTAAAAGAAGAAGAAGAAGAAGAAACACACACCATTCATTCGCACAAGCAAAGACATTTCACGTTCGGAACAGAATGCTCTTTAATTGTGCCTGTCTGCAACTTAACATGTCTTCTTTATGGTAAGTGGCAATCTGTGTTTTCCTACATTGTTGATTTTCCAACCAAGAGTTTCTGTAGCGTCTTCTGTCATTGTCCAGTGCCGTGACACGCACGGGTGTTTGAAAGTACAGTGCCGTGAAACTTTCTGCTGGACGCCAGAGACGCTATACACAAGTGACATTTGTTCTGTGATTTACTCTTTGATTGTTGATTTCTGTTCTATGTTCTACTCTGTGGCGGAAGCGTGAATCCAAATGTGTTAGATATGGAATAATTTACCATGCTGAACTTTTCTCATGCCTTCGCACGAGTTATCGGTTGCAGTGTATTATTGTCTGTTCCGACCGCAGGCTTTTGTTAATAAATTATTACATCGAGCTGAGACAACCCTACTTCTATTATTTAGCCTACAAGCACACGCAGATGTTAAACCGTCGATTGTGGTAATTCAAACTGGTACCGACAGCTTCCATTGTTTAAAGAATATGTTTAAGAAAGAATTGAATTTTCCATTAACACTGTCTACCCAGCATTCTTCCCATAATTTCTCTCTAAAACACCTTTTTTAAATCGATGTTCATGATTCTCAATGCAGTACATTTCTTCTGTGATCTATACTGAAATAGTTGGTATATTTTATTGTTAACATTTGACCATAATGCGAGGTCTGTTCAAAATTCTGGAACTTTGTCCACAAACTTTTTCTGCACTTACCTTTTACTCATTGTGCATGGTCTCCTTTGAAATACTCTCCTCCTCAATTAATACACTGCTCCCAACACTGTTTCCATTTCTGGAAGCAGTCTTAGTACGCCTCTTGCTGGATGACATGAAGTGCTGTCTGCAAATTTTCTTTTATCTCATCTACTGTTGCAAATCTTTGTCCTTTAACAGGGTTTTCAGTGTTGGGAATAAAAAAAGAAATCTGCAGAGTGTGGAGGATGAGTCAGCACAGTGATTTCGTTTTTTGTGCAGTAGTCGTGCACCAACAGGGATGAATGTGAGGGTGCAGAGCCATGAATTGTGTTACCACACTTCAGACCATTTCCTTCTCACATTTTCTCACAGGCATCACAAAACATCTGATACCGGTATTACCTTGGCATATCATAAAATGCCCAACGGACTAAGTGGAAGGACTGGCCTGAGGATAGGGGAGCATTCACTTTTTATTGCTCACAATATATATTGAAGTCAATCAACAGAAGTCACAATTAGCATAAACTTCAAGTGAGAGAACATGTGTAAATGAAGCCTATCAGTTGGCTTTAAATACCAAAGAAAGTATAACAACTTTTCAGATGAGAAAGATAAGGCTTTTTATAAAAAAATAGAATACACTGAACGCCTAAAGGACTACCGTAAGTTCACTTACAGATAGTTTTAAAACCTTGCCCAAATGTATTCTTTTTGAAAAAAAAGGGTAACCTTACACATGAACTGTAAATACTATTTTTTGTATTAACAAAATAGTGAAGGAATAACATTTATAATAATAAACTCCCAGTGAGAGAACATTCATACATGAAGCCTATCAGTTGGCTTTAATCACCAATGAGTGTATAACAAATTTTCAAATGAGAAAGGTAAAACCTTCTTTATAGAAAATAGAAAACACTGCACGCCCAAAGGGCTATTGTACATTCACTTACAGACAGTTTTAAAACCTTGCCCAAATATATACGTTTACAATAAACAGTAACCTTACATACGGACTCCCAACCAGACATGCAATAATATACATCAGACACTTCTCTTACAAATAGTTCCTGGCTCACGGCATTGACCAAGTGCAGACATGAATGTCCTGCAGAGCAGCCAACACGGGCCACACCTGGTTGTGCCGCTTGGGCCCCCTTCATTGGCCTGACCGAGGGCGTGATGTACAGTAGGTGCGTCCGACTTCACTCCCCACGAACGCTTAACTCAGAGGGCTGTCATTGGGTGCACCTGGGCCTTAACGGAAAGTTCAGTTCTGTCAGATACAAGAACAAGTGAGAACCCAAAGGTGTAGCCCAGTCCCTCCACTTAGGCACAGATGTGGAACAAATTGTCAACAATTATAGTCCAACAAATCGCATGTGCAGATTTAGCAACAACACGCTACAACGGAATGTCTCAAACAGTGCTATGTTAATAAAACAACTTAAAATAAAAGGCATTGCAGCAGTATTGAAAGAGTTAAAACAAATTGTGACTGCTAAATTTAGCTTACAAGTAACAATTAAACAAGATTCAGGGTTGAGATATTTTAAATAACTGATTGAGCTCACTTCCATGCGTGATATCCCCAAAAAGACACTAAATGATATTTTTTCCGTATGATAATCAAGCCCTTGTTGGATGCCGACATTCAAACCTCGGCACAAGTGTCTCACAGAGTTAGCATACTTTGATACATCATACAGTTCAAGATCCACAATATTACCTGAAACAAACTTAACACTCAGTTTTAAAACATTATACACAATAAGCCCCACAGCTTGGATGGTAAGGCAGAATGTCAATGCTACTAGACACCAAGCAATGACAGTTCGATCAGAATGATGCAACAAATTGCGTAGCATCCAACCACAACAAAGATTACTAACAGAGTTTTATAGCTGAGCACTTGCTAATAGTTTGTTTCAGGTGAGGTACACTTGCAATACGTAAGGCAGAAAGTGCATGGCTGGTGAAAGACATAAACAGAATGATTTCACCTTATCAGGTCAGTGAAATAATTGTCCAACAGCATCAGAAAAGTAGGTCATCAGTACAATCTCCCAATAAAATGTAATCGGTTAATGGCCACCAACTGATTGGTTGTGCAAACCATCTCAAGACACAGCCATTACAACTGTCCCTGTACATGCTTTTTCAAAACACCTCTTTACCGACCGAGTTACCTCCCCTCCTCAGGCAATTGCACCGTCTCCTCCCCATCTCCAAACAAACTCTTGCACTCACCTGTCGATCCACTCACAGCCGTGCCACCTCGCGACCGACACACAAGTGCTGAAAAGTTAGCATCTCTGAATAAATATCGATAGTTGCAAAGCTGGCATGGCTCAACGTCCTGATACTACGTTTGATTAACAGTTTGTCCATGTGGTACAAATTCATGATGAACCAATCCTTCAGAGTTAAAAGAAAACTATCTGCATGGCTTTGACATTTGACCTGATCTGATGAGCTTTTTTTGGTGTTGGAGCACCTTTCTTGACCCATCGTGAAGATTGAACCTTGATCTTAACATCATAACCATAGATCCACATCTCATCACCAGTGAAAGATTCTCTTAAGGAAATTCTTGCTCTCATTTGCGCTATCCAAAAGCTCTTCACAGATTATGAGGGAAAGGTCTTTCAGGTCTTGACCCACGAGCCATGGGATGAACTTAGCAGAATCAGGTGACTCTGTTGTGGGGAAAAAGGGAGAGGAACAGAGAAGGGGAGATACATGCATACATACATACATACATACATTAATCCTTGTTCCATAGATCATGAATTCGACATTTTGTAATGATGTGGAACG
This sequence comes from Schistocerca americana, assembly GCF_021461395.2. NCBI lineage: Eukaryota > Metazoa > Arthropoda > Insecta > Orthoptera > Acrididae > Schistocerca > Schistocerca americana. The sequence goes on along the minus strand of NC_060122.1, from coordinate 256,813,983 downwards.
TGTCACTTTAACATAAGTTTCCTTTACACAAATTAATTAATTAATTAATTTTTTTTTTTTTCTTTTTTTCTTTTTTTTTTTTTTTTTTTTTTTTACAGTTACTACTTCATATCTAAGAATTCATCTATTGAGTAGAAGGAGCTGTCATTCAGAAATTCTTTTAATTTGCTTTTAAATGTTGGTTGTCTATCTGTCAGACTTTCAATACTATTTGGCAAATGACCAAAGATTTTTGTGGCAGCATAATTCACCCCTTTCTGTGTCAAAGTGAGATTTAATCCAGAATAGTGAATATCATCCTTTCTTCTAGTGTTGTAACTATGCACTTTGCTGTTATTTTTGAATTGAGATGGGTTATTAATGACAAATTTCATAAGTGAATACATGTATTGTAAAGGTACTGTGAATATCCTGAGTTCCTTAAATAAATGTCTGCAAGGTAATCTAGGTTGGGCTCCAGCTATTATTGTGATTACACACTTTTGTGCAATGAATACTTTGTCTCTTAATGACAAATTGCTCCAAAATATGATGCCATATGAAAGCAGTGAATGAAAATAGGCATAGTAGGCTAATTTACTGATATGTTTATCAACAAAATTTACAATGTGACTTCTGAAATTTTCCCGGCGTATTTCTTCTTCTAATAATTTCCGGGTATCCGCGAGATTCGGCATAAATACCGCGACTGCACCTGGGCTCTTCAGTAGTTGTGTACTCACCTGATGATGGCCGGCCGTCTCTGGGCCGAAATATCGTGGCAGAATGTCGACGGGATCCGGCAGCATACCCGGAAATTATTAGAAGAAAAAATTTACAATAACCCTAATAGCATAAGTAGCTGAACCTAACCGTTTCAGCAGATCATCGCTGTGTTTCTTCCAATTCAATTTCTCATCAGTGCACACAACCAGAAATTTTGAGTATTCTATCGTAGCAACAGACTTCCATTCATAGTCTACATTTATCAGTGGTGTTATGCCATTTACTGTACAGAGTTGTATAAACTGCGTTTTCTCAAAATTGAGTGAGAGTGCATTTGCAGGGAAACACTTAATAATTTTCTGAAAGACATCATTTGCAATTTCCTCAGCTGATTCTTGCTTCTTGGGTGTGATTACTATACTTGTATCATCAGCAAAAGAACTAACTTTGCATCTTCATGAATATAGAGTGGCAAGTCGTTAATATATATTAAGAACAATAAGGGAGCCAAGACTGAACCCTGTGGGACACCATTCTTGATACCTCCCTAGTTAGAGGACTATGTTGGTTTTTGTAGACTATCTGTACTGTTAATTTCAACCTTCTGCATTCTTCCAGTTAAGTATGAATTAAACCATTTGTGCACTGACTCACTCACGCAAGTGCACTAGGGGATACAAGGATGTATGAGACACTCAAGTAGAAGCGAGTAAGTCAATAGATGTAAGTGAAGGATAGGGTCTAGCAAAGATAGAGGCCAGGGAGGTTATGGGAACAAAGAATATGTTCCGGATAGAGTTACCTCCTGTGAATTCAGAAAGATTGGTATTTATGGGAAGAATTTGTCAGCAACTGCTTTCTTTGAAATTGGGATTACCACATTCTTCTTTAAGTGTGAGGGTATTTCGTCTGTCTCGTATATCTTATACACCAGATGGAGGAGTTTTGTAATTGCTGACTGTCCCAAGGCTATCAGTAATTCTGATGGAATATCGTCTATTCCCAGGGCCTTGTTTTGACTTAGATCTTTCAGAGCTTTGTCAAATTCTTCTCACAGTATTGTATGTCCCATCCTATTTTCATCTACGTCCACTTCTCTTTCTATAATATTGCTTTCAAGTTCATCTCCCTTGTATAGACACTCTGTATACTCTTTCAGCTTTCGCTTCTTAGCTTAGGGCTGGTTTACCATTTCAGCTCTTGATATGCATACAGCTGCTTCTCTTTTCCCCAAAGGCCACTTTAATTTTCATGTAGGTGATATCTATCTTTCCCCTAATGAAATATGCTTCTAATCCTTACATTTGTCCTCTGGCCCTTCCTGCATAGGAATTTGGTGCTTCCTGTCAATCTTGTTTTTTTAAAGGTTTGTATTTCCTTTTGTCGGCTTCATTTGCTGCAGTTTTAAAATTTCCCCATCCATCAGTTAGATTCATTATGTCTTGTGTTATCCAAGGACTTGTGCTAGGCTTTGTTTTTTATGTATTTGATCCTCTGTTGCCTTCACTATTTCATCTCTTGAAGCTACCCATTCATCTTCTACGATATTCCTTTCCCCCATTCTAGTCAACCATAGCTTAATTCTCCCTCTGAAGCCCTCAACAACCTCTGGTTCTTTCAACTCCTTAATCTCCTACTTTTTCCAATTTCTTCATTTTTAATCTACGGTTCGTACCCCAAAGTCTACACTGCCCCTTAAAATGTCTTACAATTTTAAAATCTGTTTCCCAAATCTCTGTCTAACCATTATATAATCAACCTCCTGTGTCTCCATGTGTCTTCCACGTTTACAACCTTCTTTTATGATTCTTAAACCAAGTGTTAGCAATAATTATATTATGTTCTCCTGGTGTATATGCATGCCCATGGACAACCGGGAGATCTGGGAAAAACCTGAGAATTTCTTCCTCTGGAAGAAAATTGGGAAGAACTGGAATTTTTAGAGTTCCAGGAATTTTTCATTTGTTAGATTTCAGTTAATTTTTTGTTAGTTTGACTGGTAGGAACTGATGCTCCAACAAAAAAATTTTGCTGTATCCCACTACTGCAACAATAAAACATGAATGAGAGAAAAAAAACAAAATACACCAGCATCTGCCAACATAAAAATGCGTTAAAGGCTGTAGGATGAAGCACTAGTTAATATCAACAAACTGCTCCCAGTCAGCATGAGCATGGTGTCACTATTATTTACATTAGTTCCCTTTGTGCAGTTGCCAGCGGACTCATGCACATGCTCAGTTGAGTCGCGTGTGAGCAGTACCTTCTCCCACTTCTGGCTACTTGAAGTGTGGCTGCTAACTGTATCAGCAGTAGCAACAAGCAGCCAGATGCTACCCAGAAACAGTTCTCTGGTGCGCCCAAGCTTCCAGATTCACGCATGTGCAGAGTGGTCAGAGTAGTAGTGGGGAGGGGATAGTCTCTACAAGATCTATGTTTGCGTTTAATGATTTTCTGTTTCCTCTCCATCTACAGCTTTCACATCAGATGAAAACAAGACGGATTTCTGTGGCTAGGAGCTATCAAGAAAATTAAAGTACATAATTACAGAAGGCTGAAATATGTCACCAGTTTCAGTTTCCTGATTTAATTTTATTGCCCCATTCTTGGTAGTTGCATTAATTGCCTTGCAGAACACTGAAGTTATTTTTGTCTCTTTGCTAAAGGAATTTGGCTTTCATTAATTTTTTCTACAGAGACAGTCAATTTATTTTAAATGAAGTGTTTCATTCCACACTATTGGCAAGCTGTAACTGTTCGCTGAATTTCAAGTGCGCATTTTCATCTTCTGGCACATATGGCATTTTGAAATAATAAAGAACCTAACATGAGACAATACAATAATGCTACTCCAAGAAAATTTGCAACCACACTGGGAAGCTTAATTGAATTGTTTATGCACAAAAGTAAATCTTCTTACTTACTGTCTTCCCTGATGTTCCAGTTTTAATGGCTAGCGCTGTAATTCATCTTGTCTTTTGCCTGCCTTCTTCTGATTGCTCAACTGTTGTTATAGGATTTGGCTTTGATGGCTGTGGAAATCACAATGAGTCTGTATGTAGTATCTACCTTATCCTGTTTTTATTTTGTATCTCCATGGATGTGTCTTGTTTGCCTTCATAAGTTCATGCAAATTTCCTGCTTTTTATGATGTAAGACCTTCCCTTTGTGTAGTAAATACTTCAGCATTCATAACAGCCAACCCAAGGTAATACTGCAATGTGCATATTTGTCACTTTGATTGTGATGTCTTACTTTCTCCACATGCACTTGAGTGTGTAAGCTGCAAAGTTATACTTGTATTACTCATAACAGATGACTTACTGCCTGCATACTTTAAGGCTGATTGAAAAGGAGTGGCTTAAGGGATCAAAATTGCAGTGCTGGAACATAAGTTTTACATTTATGTTTAATACCATAAGAAAAATATAAAGATTCACTCTTCCACGGCATTCATATAATATTGACCATGGCTGCTGTACATAATTCGTTCTACTACCAAAGACATATCAGATTAATTTCTGTGATAGGGACCATCTCTCTTTACATGGCTATGTCTACATCTATACTCTGCATTTTAGAGAATACTTTCCATTGAACCATGTAGGCTAACATGGTTCTATCCCACTCCATTTGAGCACAGAGTGTGAGAAGAAAAATTGCATCTCTGTGCAGCAATATGTAGTCTAATCTTGTCCTTGTGGTCCCTTTGGGAATGATATATAAGAGTTTGTAGTATATTCCAAGATTCTTCACTTGATACTTAAATATTAATAAGTAAGCTTTTGTGTGAGAAATAGTTTTCAAGTGTGTGCCACTTCAGGTTTTACAGCATTTCTCTGACACATTCCTGTTGGTCAAACTAACCTGTTACCTGCATGGTGTCCTTTGCAAACATTTATTATCCCCTGTTAGCCCTGTTTGGTGTGTGTCCCATAAATTTGAGTGTTAAAGAATTGGGTACATGAGTGTGTTTTGTGTTTGTGTTTGTGCCATAGATAGCTCCATGCTATATTAAATGGATATTTGTATTATTTTATCCTACTCGTGTATATCTCAAGGGATGGAATGAGTTTGTACATGCAACATTTTAAATCATCCAGATTTACCAGGCTAAAAATCTTATTGCTATCAAGGGTGATAGTGGTGGTGTGTAAATATTCACATCAATTCATTCTGTTTTTCTAATAATAGTTTGAAGTTTTGGTCATTTTGTTTTGATTCATGTAGATCTATTTTCCTTAAATTTGTATTAAAAATAAGAAATCATTTTTTCACAGAAAATTTCACAGTTTGATCCAGAACGTTTCCAAAACGGAGGTTGATATCTCATTGTTCTCAATTTGTTAATAATTGGGAGTATTTCTTGACATAGGAAGTGTCCTTGTCATCAAACATCTGTTGTAAACATTACCAGGTTTGCCATACGCAGATTTTGCTATAAAATGAAGAATTTTTATCAGTTGTATATAATTATTTTGCAAAACAGTAATTTCAGGACATATGTAATAATTACAAACAAGGAAAGCTAAACACTCACCTTGTAGCTGACTGATGCGTGTTGATGCAAGAACTGCAGAAACTTTGGAAATACATTTGGATTGAAAAAGAACACTCTGAAAAACAGATGTGTTGAGTTGTCCAAGCTGTGAACAGTAAGGGATTGAGTGGGTAAAGGTAACAAATCACTAACTTTGGATTGACAGTGACTGGTGTGGTAAATGACAGGAGAGGAAAAGTAATGGCTAAGGCTGAAGTCATGGGAAAGGGAGTCACAGAGATTTAGGCGAGACATGTTGGGAGGAAGGTGGATATGCTTGAGAGACTGTTCCATTAACATATTTCAAAGACACTGGGGCTGGAGAATCCAAATATTTGGATACTATATCAGATATTGAAGTCTTGGTGTTTTGTGCAGAATTTTCAGCAACAGAGTGGCTGAGTTAGCAGTTAGCCACTGTTTGCTGGTAATCATTTCATGTTAGTAAGTAGGTGGTCAGTTATCCACTCACGGAATTTTCTCCAGTAATTTCTGCAATGAATCTAGTGTAACATGACTGCCTTCATGTGTGTTGTGTAATGCGATTTTTTAAGGACTATATGAGCCTGTTCAGGAGTGCAGTAGTAGTTGGTGGATAGATGTACAGAACATGTATTTCACCTTGTTCATCCACAGGGATGGGTACCATAGTAGGTGTGGATGTTGTAATGGTGCAGGATTTGGTGCAGGGTATATCATAGGGATGAACTAGGGTACTCCATAGGCTGGGTAGGTGATGGAATACTGCTTTTTGTACTGAGGGCAATATTTTGGGTAAGATATTCCTCACCTCAAGGCACATAAAGATGTGTAGCAGCCTTGGCAAAAGATGAAGTTGAGCTTTTGAAGGCCTTGGTGACCAGTGACAGGCTTGCAGTGGCAACAGGTGTCACTAAGTGATGTTACAGGAAATTGCATTGGGCTAGACGGGCAGGATATTGTGAATGAAAATCCATAAATGAGGAAAGGCAATCACTCACCTATGGCTGATTGATGTATTGTACAAATATATATATAATAATAGAGAGATTGTTCATAGCTTTCAAGCTGTTATACTTTCTGCACTCTCACACATTGTCACTCAAACACACCCATGTGCTAACCATTTATGAGCTGTTACTCAGATCGAGAGGAGTGGAGTGAGAGGAAATTAATGTGGCAACGGATGTGGGATAGATGTATGGGGCAAGAAAATTTTGAGGTGTAAAAGGTAAAGTTTGTGTGCTGTTACATGTGTGTATCATGCATCAATCATAAAAAATGAGTGGTTGCATTTCATCATTTCTGTCTAGTGTTTATAATGCCCATACCAATGTTGGGCTGGTGCCTGGTTTCATGCGGCATCATCAGCCCCAGTTGAACCACTCTGTCAGGAGGGTAAATATGGAGTTCGATCAGTTGCGCCGGGCGGCCACTCTGTCAGACATTGGACTGGTTCCTGTCGAGGCTATTGATAGGGGGGATTTCACAAGGCATGGCCTACATCTCAGTAGGAAAGGGAAGGGTAAACTGGCAGGTTTGTTAGCGAAATCCGTAAGGGGGGACACTAGTATTCATGGATGTACCTCTTTTTTAGACTAATATCAGTGTCCAGTGAGAAGTTCAGGCTGTCAGGTGCTAAAGAGGTCCAAAACTCACAAAATTCTCACAACAGGAAAGTAAATAATAATGCCACCATATTTAACCAAAATATTGGTGGATTAAAGAAAAAAGTAGATTATCACAAAAGTAAAGTAAAAAATAATGTTACCATTTTTCACCAAAATATTCTGGGATTGAAGAATAAAGTAGATGAGCTCCTGGTTTGTTTAGATGATATTGAATCTGATAATTTAATAGATATACTGTGCCTGTCTGAGCATCACATTGTGTCTGATATGGAAAAGGTAAATATCAGTGGTTATAAACTAGCTCCACATATGAGTAGAGAGAATAAAGTGGGAGGAGGAGTTGCCATATATGTCAAAAGTTATCACTGTGTAGAAAGCTTAAATACAAAAAAGTTTTGTCTAGAGGAACATATAGGAGCATGTGCCTGTCAACTTAAACTGAAGGAGGGCTCTTTTATAATTGTAACAGTATATAGGTCCCCTTCAGGAAACTTTCATTTATTCCTGGAAAACTTGGATGCCTTGTTGTGCTATCAGTCAGGTAGGGGAAAGTAAATTATTATTTGTGGGGACTTCATTGTTGATTCACTGAAAGAGTGTAATAGGAAGAATGACCTGGAAGTCTTGCTCGGTTCTTTCAATTTGACATCTGTCATTAATTTTCCTACTCAGGTAGTGAAGGACAGCAGCACATTGAAAGATAACACTTTTATAGACCAAGATAGGTTTAAAAACATAAATTCTTGTCCTGTTGAGAATGGACTTTCTGATCATGATGCTCAGCTAGTTACAGTATATGACATAGCTCCATTCAGTAATTCAAAACTATCCTCCAAGTTAGTGCGTTCAATTAATGACTCAACAATTAGAAATTTAAGAGAAAATCTTCAGCAGTTAGACTGGGATGAGGTGTACAAGGAACCCGATGCTGTCCGCAGCTCGAGGTCGTGTGGTAGCGTTCTCGCTTCCCACGCCTGGGTTCCCGGGTATGATTCCCGGCGGAGCCAGGGATTTTCTCTGCCTCGTGCTGACTGGGTGTTGTGTGATGTCCTTAGGTTAGTTAGGTTTAAGTAGTTCTAAGTTCTAGGGGACTGATGACCATAGATGTTAAGTCCCATAGTGCTCAGAGCCATTTTTGAACCTGATGCTAATTTTAAAATATAACTTATTTCATGATACACTTGTACGAGAATTTGAAAACTGTTTCTCCAAGAAAGTAGTTAAATCACATTATAAGAAACCATGCAAAAAACCTTGGCTTACTAAAGGAATAAAAATATCTTGTAACCACAAAAGGGAACAGTATCTAACAACAAGAAAGAGTAATGACCCAGAAACAGCCAAATATTATAAAAAACTACTGTGCTACATTAAGAAAGGTTATTAAAAGGTCCAGAAGCATGTGCATCATGTCTGAAATTAATGCCTCTGATAACAAAATCAAAACAATTTGGAATATTATTACAAGGAAGACAGGGCAACCAAGAGCACAGGATGATGGCATCACCATCAAAGCGAATGGAAACTTGATAAACAACAAGCTGGAAGTCAAAAACATTTTGAATAATCATTTTTTAAATGTTGTAGAGAAAATAGAATGTAAATGTTCATTAGAAGAAGCAAGGCAGTTAATGGAAGAGGCCTTACCCACACCATTTGATACAATTGAAATTCCACCCACCTCTCCTGCTGAAATTAGGAAGATAATAAACTCTCTCAAGAATAAAAGCTCACATGGAATTGATGGCATTTCCAGCAGGATCATAAAAGCTTGTTCCCAAGAAATAAGTGAGATTCTTAGCCACGTATGTAATAGCTCTCTGAAGCAGGGTATGTTCCCAGATAGACTGAAGTATGCCATTGTTAAACCACTGCATAAAAAAGGGGATACGACTGATGTCAACAACTATCGCCCAATCTCTCTTCTGACTGCCTTATCCAAAATTCTTGAAAAAGTAATGTATTGTAGAGTAGCTTCACACCTTTGTAAAAATAAAGTTTTAACAAAATGTCGGTTTGGTTTCCAGAAGGGTTTCTCAACGGAAAATGCTATATATACTTTCACTAATGAAATATTAAATGCTCTGAGTAACCAGAAGTCACCCATTGGGAGTTTTTGTGATCTATCAAAGGCTTTTGACTGTGTAAATCATGGAATACTTCTAGATAAGCTCAAGTACTGTGCTATGAATGGGACAGTGCTCAAATGGCTTAAATCATACCTAACTGGAAGAGTGAAGAAAGTTGAAATAAGCAGTTCACATAATATGCAAAAAAAAAAAAAAAAAAAAAAAAAAAAAAAAAAAAAAAAAAAAAAAACTGGAGATTTCTCAAACTGGGGAACAATCAAGAATGGGATGCCGCAAGGTTCGGTCTTGGGTCCTCTGCTGTGCTTAATATATATTAAAGACTTGCCATTCTATATTCACGAAGATGCAAAGCCGGTACTTTTTGCTGATGATACAAGTATAGCTCTCACACCCGACAGACAAGAATTAACTGTTGAAATTGTAAACGATGTTTTTTAGGAAATCATTAAGTGGTTCTCTGCAAATGGGCTCTCATTGAACTTTTACAAAACACAGTATATTCAGTTCCACACAGTAAATGGAATGACCCCATTAATAAATATAGACTTTGCTCAGAAATTGGTAGCTAAGGTAGAATATTCAAAATTTTTAGGTGTATGCATTGGTGAGGGGTTGAACTGGAAAAAACACACTGAGGCTCTGCTGAAACGTTTGAGTTCAGCTACTTATGCTATTAGGGTCATTGCAAATTTTGGCAATATACATCTGAGTAAATTAGCTTATCACACCTATTTTCATTCTCTGCTTTTGTATGGCATCATATTCTGGGGTAACTCATCATTGAGTAAAATAGTGTTCATTGCACAAAAGTGTGTAATCAGAATAATTGCTGGAGATCATCCAAGATCATCCTGCAGACATTTATTTAAAGAGCTAGAAATTTTCAGTGTAGCCTCACAATATATATATTCACTTATGAAATGTGTTATTAACAATCCGAACGAATTCAAAAGTAATAGCAGTGTACATGGCTACAACACTAGGAGAAAGGATGATCTTCACTACTCAAAGTTAAATCTAACTTTGGCTCAGAAGGGGGTAAATTATGCTGCCACCAAAGGCTTTGGTCACTTACCTAGTAGCATCAAAAGTCTGACAGATAGCCATATAGCATTTAAAAGGAAATCAAAAGAATTTCTTAATGGCAACTCCTTCTACTCATTACATGAATTTTTGGATATAGTAAGTGGGTAATTTCCCAATATTTTGTCTAATGTAATATCTTGTATGGACATCTTTTATTAACCTGACACATTCCACATCATTACGAAGTGTTGTGTTCATGATCTATGGAACAAGTAGTAATCTAATCTAATGTAGTTAAATGCAGTAATAACTTATGAGTCATATCTGCTTCCTTTACAGGCAGAAGATAAGTTACAAGTACTATGGATATACAAAATATACATATTCAGGAAGCTTGTGGGAAACCTGATGTAAAAGACACATACCTGGAAGACAACACCATGTTTTTGAATTGTGAAAACTGCTCACAAAGCTGTTTACTGTCAGGAGTGGACATAGTTGCACAGCAGCTGAGAGAAGCACAAGGCTATAATGAAGCAAACATACAATCTAGTCTGGATCAGTGTGTAACATTATTGAAGGGAAAAGAAGCTGAGATGTCTGCAGATCCACCAACAAAGAAGTTAAAAACAGAACACAAATTAGAGATTGAAGAAAGTGTTGCGAACAACATAGAAGATTTTCATGTTTGTACTCAGTCAGATAAGGAGTCAGAAAGTAATATAAATGAGCAAGAGTCTCAACAGTCAGTTACTGGCTTTCCTCTTAATATAACTGCAGATTTATTTCATGAAGACAACAGTAATGATGATCAAAATACTTTAAGCAAGAAAACAATAACAAGTGAAGTGTTTCATAACAAAATTGATTGCTCTTCTACAGTTGGGAAAAGACAGATAAATGAAGCTGAAGAGGAAGCAGCATATAAGGGACTAACAAAGAGCAAAATGTCCATAGTGGACAATCAAGAAGAGACACTGTTTCCCAAGTCACTGGAAAAATTCCATGGTCAAGAAATGCAAGGTGTGAAGCCAGTCTCCGTAGGCCAGGAAGTACTAATAAGTGTAACCAAGAGGCCAGTCAATGATAATTCAGGCACGGAATATCCTCAAAAGGAAATAATAATGTTGGAGGATCAAAATCAAAAGCCCCAGAAAAAGGAAACAACCACACTGAATGAAGCACCTTATGGGAAAAATAATTGCTCATGTACAGCAAAAGAAATCAATAAATCAGAAATTGAAGATGGTTCAGAAAGAAATGAAACAGCTTGTGATGAATCAGGCTCAGGAAGTTCTGTGAAAGAAATTGCTGTTCTGGTCACTGAGGATAAAAATCAGAATGTGGAAAATAGGGGAATTACAAAGCCAGTGTGTGAGGAATTCATCTCAAATGACACATTCACAACGAACCAACCGAGTCCAGAAGAAGAAGGAAACAATGAGACGCCATCGGACATAATACTAACACCTAATGAAGTACATGATGAAGAAACTCACTGCATGCTTCCAGCTGAGACATCATCAGATGCGATAGTAGCACATAATGAAGCACATAGTGCAGAAAACCACGGCTTACTTTTGGTTGAAAAAGGAAATGAGGAAGTGGCAGACAGTGCAAAAAATAAATCAGAAAAGAGTCTTCATATGATCGTCTTTGAACAAGAAATATCCTGGACAGCCTTATTACAGGATGAAGTATTCAAATTAGTTGATATTTCTTGTATTAGTGCTAAATACAGTATGATAAAAACATTGTTTCAGGGTACTACACAAAAGCATTTTAATATCACCAAAATAGTTGAAGTGCAAAATCCTTTTTTGTATAGTTATTATCTTTTGAAAAAAGCAGAAATGATGTCCAGATATGGTCATATTAAAGAAGAATATCTCTTCCATGGTTCTAAAATCGAAAATATTTCTTCAATCTGTGAAAAAAATCTTGACTGGAGAAAACATGGATCTATAACTGGAAATATCTTTGGGAAAGGGGTCTCACTGACTCCTATTTCATGTTATGCAAGTCATTACTCAGACAAAAATATGGTGGAAAAAATTATATTCGTTTTCAGAGTCATCATAGCAGATGAAACTGAGGGAAATCCAGACATGGTTTTACCACCTTACAAAGATGAATTAAGAAAACTGAGGTATGACACTACAGTCAAGCCAAACCGTCAAGTTATTGTCAAATATTCTGATAATGAGTTTTATCCTGCTTATGTGGTGTATTACACTGGAAAATATAAGCCTCGTAAGTCTCGTAAGTGGATCAGACTTTGATACTTCAGCATAGCATGATATATATCAGTCCTTCATTATATCCTACTGAAAAACTGATGAATCTCAATAAAATAATTATTTTTCATGAAATTATTACATTACTGCATCTCATACAGTTTTTTTAAAAAATAAAAAGAAGAAAAGATAGAGAGAGGCCCATATTATTTTGAAACTGATTACTTATATCAGCACTGGATGTTAGCAACAAATATTTAGTTTGTTAATTTTACATGACTCCTGCAAACTATAATGTCATATTGCAATGAATTTCTTTATTTTTCCATTGGACATTTTAATTTGTTTTTATTAAGAAGCCTTTTTTATTATTTTCAAAACAAATAAAAGTCATGTCAATTTAATGTTATTTTCAAAATAAATAAAAACCATACCACACTTTCATTTTATAAAAGATAATTATAGTGTAGCTTGTCAACTGGATGCTCCTATACCTTACATTGGTAGTTCATCAGGAGGGATTTTTTTCAAATATTTGTATAAGTAATAATTTGGACTGCTCCTTGTGACAAATTTGCTTCCATCTCCTTATGGACTTTAACTGTTGTTATCCTCTCAGAAATGGCTAGTTTTGCTTAAGTTGCCAAATAACACCTCATTGTCATAATGTGTGCACACACCTCACATGAAACAGAAAAACACAGGTGCATTAGTAACATGAAATACCAAACAGTATTTAGAAACATCATTTAGATGAGTTATAACAGTGTATTAATTACTGATGCAATTACCCATCCCAATACATAAGAAATGTGATAAAGGTGATAAGATTAAAGTTAGAGTTTTACTCTATACAATTATAATTCCACTAATAGTGTTTATTTATATTTATTTATTTCTCCTTTGAATTATTGTTGTACAACACATGCACATGGTGATGCACAACACATGCATTATGATATTGGACAACTTATAGTATGATGCAATCATTAATGATGTGAGGTGATGTGACGAGAATTTACGAAACCTATTTTACATAGGTTTTATTCCTGAAAACGTTATTTTAGTTTTACATCCTATTCACACATATACGAAACAAATGTGTGGATGGCATAGTCACAGCTTACTCCCCCCCCCCCCCCCCCCCCCCCCCCCCGCCCCCCCTCTCTCTCTTTCTTTCCCTCCCTCCCTCTGTCTCTATCCCCCTCTCTCAAAGCATACACTTCCTATAGTTGCAGATAGTATATTTCTTCACACAAGTATGGGCCAAAAACTTGGATACATTGTAAATGCAATAATCTAGCTAGAAGGGTTTTACATTACTATCAAATGAAGACAGAAACTTCATGTTTTTATAGTTGATAGCAGACTGTAGTAAAGTTCAATGCCTTAGTTAAATGGTGACAGTAGTGTGAAAAGGACAGATGGATACTCACCATATAGAGGAGATGTTATGTCGCATGTGGGCACAATAAAAAGACTGCTATACATGTGAGCTTTTGGCCAAAAGGCCTTCTTCTAATATAGAAAAAATACACACACATTCACATAAGCACAACTGACACACAAATAGCTAACATCTCTGGTCACTAAGGTCTCAGTGCTTATGTGAAAATGTGTGTTTTCTATGTTTGGGAAAGGGCCTTTTGGCAGAAAGCTCATATGTATAGCAATTCTTTCTCTTGTGTCTGTGGCTCAACATTTCTATATAATGAATAGCAATCTATCCTTTCTATAATACTGCCATTATTCCATCCTGGATTTTACATTATTTGGTTAATGGTGAATTTTTAAAGGCAGAGATAAGAATTATTCAAACGTTGAGTTTTATTGTCTGTCTTGTAGCATGATCATGGACATTCACATTTTTGCTGAATTTCTCAATATTATTTTTTCCGAATACATATTTCTAAAATGTAGAAATTGCCAAGAGGTAAAATGAGTGACTTTCAGGGGAGATGTCATAGCTGGCTTTGGACTGTTTATTACTCTCACAGCTCTCTTCTGAGTGAGGAGAATGTCAGATTTGCGAGGGCAAACCCGAAAGCGAGGTTTCTTATATTTTTAGATATACAAATAACATTTTTCTACATCATAATTTTAAATATTGAAGAATACCAATGCCTTTTGGCAGATGCTGTGGCAGTTTTACAATGTCCATGTCACACCAGCTTGCCACCATGCCTTTCAGGAAGTGTTAACCTCACCTTTCACCTCATCATTGGAGGGGAATGCCCTCCATGTAAATGTTCCTTCAGTTTAGGAAACAGGTGGTAGTCACTCATTGCCAAGTCTAGATTGTCAGGTGGATGGGTGATGACGTGCCAGCCAAAATCTGCAGGAGATGAATGGTTCGATGGGCGATGTGTGGACTGCCTTTGTGGATAGTGTATACACTCTTGCTCAACATTTCTCTTCTCCAGTACTGAACTGCCCTTCTGAGTTTTCTTAGTGTTCCTTCTGAGTTCTTCCATTATTTTACAGTACCTGTCACCATTTATTCTCATCGCAGCATGCAAAAACAGTGTGCCCTTCTGGCTCCAAAAGGCAGCTGCCATGACTTTACCGGCAGACTGTGTTTGAATTTTCATTTCTTGGAAGAAGAGGGATGCTGCTGCTCGCATGAATGTTGTTTTGTCTCAGGTGTAAAGTTGAATACCCAGCTTAGCTCTTGTCACCCGAGACAGTAGAGTCCAAGAAGTTGTCCTTTGCATCTGTACAGTGGTCAAGAGATTCATGGGAAGAATCAGCTTGTTGCTGTTTGTGGTCTTCCGTCAGCATACACAGTACCCATCTTGCACACAGCCTCTGAAATTGCAACTTTTCGAGTAGAATTAGGGACAATGCAGAGAGTATCCAGAGTGATACTCTGAGCATTATGCATGATTTCCTAACCTTCATGACTGTCCTGTAGGAAATTCATCGCTTACAATTCCTGTCTCTGTTGTGAATTTCAGTGCAACTGGCTTTAAACTCTCCATACCACTTGGAACATTTTTGACATGCATGCACGACTGACCACATACTTCTGTCAACTGACAATGAATTTCAACCAGTTTAATGCTTTTTGCATTCAAAAATCAAATAACTGCGTGAACTTCACACTTGACAGTAGTGTTCAAGCACCAGTTGCAACGATAACAGTCATAGCTGTATTCTTCCTGAAGCCTTGCTGAGCATCAGAGAGGATTTAGTTCCTTTCCAGAAAATTAATTAATTTTGGATGAATTAATCTTTCAAGAAGTTTACCAAACAAAGGTAACAATGATCTCAGCTTCTAATTCTCGCATTATTTTCGACCTCCCTTAAAAAGTGGGATAAATTTTTTGACTTCCATGCAATTAGGAAATATATCTGAGATCAAAGATAAATTTTGGTACAGTCATTTTGTTTATGTGGTTCTTTACAGTTAAATATGGGATGTCACCAATTCCAGATGATAATCTATTTTTAACGCTTTTTCAGCTTAATACACACTCCAGTCACATTAATGTGATGACTGCCTATGTTCAATTTTAATATGCAATAACCAGTCACACACCACAGATGGTAGCACTGGTAATGGAAGGCGTGTAATGCATCTTGGGGGCAGGGTCATTGCAGTCATAGTAATTTGGAAATGAAGCAATGTATCTGATGTCCAAAAGGGCATGAGCTTCCAGGCTGAGGGTGGAAGCATTTCTGAAATTGCTAAGTTTGAAAACTGTTTGCATGCCTCCATGGTTAAAGTATACTGTGCATGACAGAATGGTGTTATTTATAACTGCTGCCAAGGCAGCTGTGGTGTGCTGCAGACCCTAGAAGAGTTTCTTAGAAGTAGATACCTTAGGGGTTGCGAAGCAACTCAAATCGCTTGATACGGGCAAGTCTTCAGGTCCAGATTGTATACCGATTACGTTCCTTTCAGATTACGCTAATACAATAGCTCCCTACTTAGCAATCATATACAACCGCTTGCTCACCGATAGATCTGTACCTACAGATTGGAAAATTGCACAGGCCGCACCAGTGTTTAAGAAGGGTAGTAGGAGTAATCCATTGAACTACAGACCTATATCATTGACATCGGTTTGCAGTAGGATTTTGGAGCATATACTGTATTCAAACATTATGAATCACCTCGAAGGGAACGATCTATTGATACGTAATCAGCATGGTTTCAGAAAACATGGTTCTTGTGCAACGCAGCTAGCTCTTTATTCGCACGAAGTAATGGCCGCTATTAACAGGGGATCTCAAGTTGATTCCGTATTTCTAGATTTCCGGAAAGCTTTTGACACCGTTCCTCACAAGCGACTTCTAATCAAGCTGCGGGCCTATGGGGTATCGTCTCAGTTGTGCGACTGGATTCGTGATTTCCTCTCGGGAAGGTCGCAGTTCGTGGTAATAGACGGCAAGCCATCGAGTAAAACTGAAGTGATATCAGGTGTTCCCCAGGGAAGCATCCTGGGACCTTTGCTGTTCCTGATCTACATAAATGACCTGGGTGACAATCTGAGCAGTTCTCTTAGGTTGTTCACAGATGATGCTGTAATTTACCATCTAGTAAGGTCATCGGAAGACCAGTATCAGTTGCAAAGTGATTTAGAAAAGATTGCTGTATGGTGTGGCAGGTGGCAGTTGACGCTAAATAACGAAAAGTGCGAGGTGATCCACATGAGTTCCAAAAGGAATCCATTGGAATTTGATTACTCGATAAGTAGTACAATTCTCAAGGCTGTCATTCAACTAAGTACCTGGGTGTTAAAATCACGAACAACTTCAGTTGGAAAGACCACAAAGATAATATTGTGGGAAAGGCGAGTCAAAGGTTGCGTTTCATTGGCAGGACACTTAGAAGATGCAACAAGTCCACTAAAGAGACAGCTTACACTACACTCGTTCGTCCTCTGTTAGAATATTGCTGCGTGGTGTGGGACCCTTACCAGGTGGGATTGACGGAGGACACCGAAAGGGTGCAAAAAAGGGCAGCTCGTTTTGTATTATCATGTAATAGGGGAGAGAGTGTGGCAGATATGATACGCGAATTGGGATGGAAGTCATTACAGCAAAGACGTTTCAGTCACCAACTTTCTCTTCTGAATGCGAAAATATTTTGTTGAGCCCAACCTACATAGGTAGGAATTATCATCAAAATAAAATAAGAGAAATCAGAGCTCGAACAGAAAGGTTTAGGTGTTCGTTTTTCCCGCGCGCTGTTCGGGAGTGGAATGGTAGAGAGATAGTATGATTGTGGTTCGATGAACCCTCTGCCAAGCACTTAAATGTGAATTGCAGAGTAGTCATGTAGATCTAGATGTAGGTGAAAGGCCATCAATGATACGTTTCACAGATGAAATTGCTATTATGAGTGAAAATGAAGGGGAATTAGGCATGATCTGCTGAATGGAATGAACATCCTAATCGGTACAGAATATGGCTTAAGAATAAAATCAATGAAAGACAAAAGTAACGAGAAGTAGCAGAAATGAGAACAGCGAGAAATGTAACATCAGGATTGATAATCACAAAGTAGATGAAGTTAAGGAATTCTAGTAACTAGGCAACAAAATAACCAGTGACAGATGGAGCAAGGAGGACAGCAAAAGCAGACTAGCACTGGAAAAAGGGGCATTCCTTGGAAAGAGAGGTCTACTAGCATCAAACATAGGCCTTAATTTGAGGAAGAAGTTTCTGAGAATGTACGCTTGAAGCACAGCATTGTATGGTAGTGAAACATGGACTGTGGGAAAACTGGAACAGAAGGGAATTGAAGCATTTGAGATGTGGTGCTGTAGATGAATGTTGAAAATCAGGTGGACTGATAAGATGAGGAATCCAGAGGTTCTGTGCAGAATCAGAGAGGAAAGGAATATGTGGGAAACATTGACTAGGGACAGGGTTATAGGGCATCTGTTGAGACATTAGGGAACCACTTCCATAGTACTAGAGGGAGCTTCAGTAGGCAAAAAAAGTGTAGAGGGAGACAGAGAGTGGAATACATTCAGCAAACAACTGTGGATGTAGGCTGCAAGTGCTACTCTGGGATGAAGATGTTGGCACAGGAGACGAATTCAAGGCAGCCACTGCAGCCACAAAAGTAATTAATATCAGGGGACTAATGCTAGGTTCCTGCATGTTCACCAGCAGAGTGACCTGTCAAATCTTCAGGCAGGGTTGTCCATTGCTACTTCCAGACAAATCATCAGGAAACCTTCGGGCATGTAGATGAGTAAAGTAACACATCAACTCCATTCATTCAGTGTATTTTTTAGAAGCCATGAAGGAGAAGATCTTCAGGGATTTACACTGCAGAGCCAAAGAAACTGGTACACCAGCCTAATATCGTGTACGGCCCCTGAAAGCACACAGAAGTGCTGTAACAAGATGTGGCATGGACTCAACTAATGTCTGAAGTAGTGTTGGAGAGAATTGACACCATGAATCGTGCAGGGCTGTCCATAAATCTGCAAGAGTGTGAGGGGGGTGGAGATCTCGTCTGAACAGCACATTGCAAGGCGTTCCAGAAATGCTAAATAATGTTCATGTTGGGGAATTTGGTGGCCAGTGGAAGTGTGTAAACTCAGAAGAGTGTTCGTGGAGCCACTCTAGCAATTTTTGAAGTTAGGGCTGTTGCAGTGTCCTGCTGCAATTGACAGAGTCCGTCGGCATGCACACTGGACTTGAATGGATGCAGGTGATCAGACACAATGCCTACATATGTGTCACATGCCAGAGTCAAATCTAGATGTATTAGGGCCTCATATCACCCCAATTGCACACTCCCCACACCACTACAGAGTCTCCACCTGCTTGAACAGTCCCCTACTGACATGCAGGGTCCATGGATTCATGAGGTTGTCTCCATACCCATACATGTCCAGCCACTCGATACAATTTGAAACAATTGTTCAACCAGGCAACATGTTTCCAGTTATCAATAGTCGTCAGTGTTGATGGGCCCATGCGAGGTGTAAAGCTTTGTGTCGTTCAGTCATCAAATATACACAAGTAGGCCTTCGGCTCCAAAAGCTCAACATCCCAGGAGCACCTCAAACACAAAAATCCGACCCCACCAAAGCCAAAACCATCTCAATACCTTAACTAACAACAATAATAATAATAATAATACTGCTTAAATTTAGCTGTATGCCAATTATGAACAGTTACTCAAATACCTTAACTGCTAAGGTATAGGTGTTTCACAAAATCCCTGAATTATTAACCAACATTTCTGTAACCTTACAATATCTTTGTGTCCAATCAGTAAGCCTGGGCATATTTTGTGATAGATATAAATTCATTGCAATAACACCAATTTATAAAACTGGAGATATGCAAACCACCTCTAATTAAAGACCTACATCACTTGTTTCAGTCTTTTCAAAAGTGCCTGAGAAAGTAATCTATGATGGAATGCGGACTCAGTTTGGCCTTTGTAAAGGTTTCTCCACAGAGAAATCAATACAAGGCCCAAAAAATGCAGTCCTAGCAGAGATAAACTTGGAAAATTATCCTGTTGATGTAGTTTGTGATCTTGCCAAAACCTGCACTTCTGTCACACGGAAAAATTCTCTTCAGTAATCATTCGCCCTGTTCTTGCAGGTTTTGGAAAGACCACAAATTATGTCAAAAGGATAATTTTACAAGTTTGTCTCTGCTAGGGCTGCGTTTTTTATGTCTTGTATTGCTTTCTCTATGAAGAAACCTTTACAAAGGCCAAACTGAGTCAGCATTCCCATCATAGATTACTTTCTCAGACAGTTTTGAAAAGATTGGAAGGAGTGGTGTAGGTCTGTAATTAGAGGTGGTTTGCATATCTCCAGTTTTGTGAATTGGTGTTATTACAATGAATTTTTATCTGTCAGGAAATATGCCCTGGCTCGTTGATTGGAGACAAAGATATTGTAAGGCTACAGAAATGTTGGTTAATATTTCAGGGATTTTGTGAAACACCCTATACCTTTGCAGTTAAGGTAATTGAGTAATTATTCATCAGTGGCATTTAGCTAAACTTATTACTGTTATTATTGTTAGTTAAGGTATTGAGATGGTTTTGGCTTTGGTGGGGTCGGATTTTTGTGTTTGAGGTGCTCCTGGGGTGTTGGGTGGCAGTGGAAGACACCCTTTTGATGAGTTTCAGTCATCACAAGGAATCACTCAGAGTCTGCAGCATCATGCGTCATGCCAGGGAGCTCCTCCCTGGCAACGTTTCATGATTTTTGTCAACACAGATCTAAGATTGTACAACAAAGAAAAGAGAAGAGTCTGGAAATGGAAATTTGTCAGATGAGATGTTACTGTAAAAAATGTAAGTTGTAATCTGAGTTGTATACTGAGTTTGAGTTGTAGTCTGTCCAATAAATCAGATTGTTCCAGAGTACATAGCCTGATCTTCTTCATAGTAAAAGTAGTTTTACAGGAAAAACAGCTGGAAGAAGTGGAGGATCTGTCTGGTATAAGATAAAAGCATACTTCACGACAGCTGAAACGCTCACAATGTCTTAAGGGTAACCCTATCAAGTCAGCACAAGATTGGAATATTCTGCAAGAAGCATTATCACAGCCAACAGAATTACTACATTTTAGTGAGGTGATGCATTCTGTAATCTCATTGTGGGGTTGTATTTTTGAAACTGATGTATGTTGGAGTCATATGAAGTCTTTGCACAAGTAAATCTAATGCATCTGTACTTGGTTGTTAATTACTGCCTGCAGTGTTTGTAGCTACTGTGAAGAAGTTATCATTGAATTTGGTGACAAGTGATGTGAGAGTATCACAATTTATATTTCTGTATTCTAGTGCCTCTGTTTCATTTGGATAATTATTTTTGATTTTTTTCTGTTTAATAATGTTCCAAATCGTTGTTGCCTTATTCTTGTAGTGTATTTCTGTGTGTAGTAAATGAGCTTTGCCATTTTATTGACTGATGGGAGGATTTTACAATACCAGTGGAGATGGAGTTTCAGATCTTGACTACTACTAGTTCTCTAAATTACGTAAAGTCTCCATTCTCAGTATGAGATACTTTAATCCCCAGTTTCTGCCTGCAGTGTTTGCAGATACTGTGAAGAAGTTATCATTGAATTTGGTGACCAGTGATGTGAGAGTATCACAATTTATATTTCTGTATTCTAGTGCCTCTGTTTCATTTGGATAATTATTTTTGATTTTTTTCTGTTTAATAATGTTCCAAATTGTTGTTGCCTTATTCTTGTAGTGTATTTCTGTGTGTAGTAAATGAGCTTTGCCGTTTTATTGACTGATGGGAGGATTTTACAATACCAGTGGAGATGGAGTTTCAGATCTTGACTACTACTAGTTCTCTAAATTACGTAGAGTCTCCATTCTCAGCGTGAGATACTTTAATCCCCAGTTTTCCATTTCTTACCATTACTAGTGTTCATTTCTCCTTCATTTGTTTCAGAGGAAAATATGACTCAATATGCTGTATGATATGTTTAAGAAAGAGTTAAATTTTCCATCAACAGTGCCTGCTTTATAAATTTCTCATCAGCATTGTGTGATATAGTACTTGCCTTCTGCGATCTGTATCTCACTGATCAGGAAGTTTTATTGTTAACATTTGACCATCAAAGTCAGATAAGCCATTGACTCTTGGCTTCACAACTACATAAATACAGATTGTGTGATCTAAATACAAATTATCAGTAAAAATATACTCTTCAGTCCTCATAGGGAATTTTACTGTGGAAAATAATCAAATCTGGACATCAATAAATCTAGGTGCTCTCGGTCAGCATTATGTGACTGAAGGTCAACATTCAAGTCTTAACGTGTTGAAGTAGACACTAATGCTTATGGCTGAAAAAAATTACTGACAAAAAATAGTAAATGTTTTGAATGTACTTAACACTGATAATTATGGGACTTACATATAGATTGTTTTATATATGTACATTAGTTGGGAAATGCATACTTTGAAAGGGGCCACTGCTCTTTGTGTTTTACCAGTCACCTACTATTTTTGTCTGATACTTCAAACAAAGCATTTCATTTACACAGACCAAAAGTGGCTGTCTATGTACTGGCAATGCCAAGATTAGTTTAATACAAAGACCAAATATTCTGATAAATTGTTGAAGTGGCTACAATTTCCTGCCTAATGACTGCAGACAACTTGTTACAGAATTTTGTACCAAAGTATACAATTCTGTTGAGAAACTAGTTGTGGTGTTCTTCAGTCCCAGGAGATTAATTTCACGCAACATTCTATCATAGTCTATCCTACATATACCTCTTCACCTTTGCATTACTACTGAAACCTACATTCATTTGAACCTGCTTACTGTGTTCAAGCCTTGGTCTCTCTCTACAATTTTTGCTCTTCACACTACCGTTCATTGCCAAAATGACGGTTCCTTGATGCCTCAGGGTGCGCCCTGTTAATAGATCCATTCTTTTAGTCAAGTTGCCCCACAAACTTTTTTTTTCCCAGTTTGATTCAGAACCTCCTCATTTGTTCAATCTAACTGTCTGATCTTAAACAGTCTTCTACAGCACTACATTTCAAAACTTTATGTTTTCTCCTTGTCTGAACTGCTTATAATCCTTATTACACTGTTATACTGGGCTATACACTAGACAAGTACCTTCAGAAAATGCTTCCTAGCAATTACATTTATGTTGATGGTTAATACATTCCTCTTTTTAAGAACTGGCAATGGCCTTGCCGCAGTGGATACACTGGTTCCCGTGATATCACCGAAGTTAAGCGCTGTCGGGCGTGGTCAGCACTTGGATGGGTGACCATCCAGTCGCCATGTGCTGTTGCCATTTTTCAGGGTGCACTCAGCCTTGTGATGCCAATTGAGGAGCTACTCGACCGAATAGTAGCGACTCCGGCCAGAGAAAACCATCATAACGACCGGGAGAGCAGTGTGCTGACCACACGCCCCTCCTGTCCACATCCTCAACTGAGGATGACACGGCAGTCGGATGGTCCCGATGGACCCCTTGTGGCCTGAAGACGGAGTGCTGAGTGCTTTTTAAGAACTAATTTTCTCGCTATTGGCAGCCTGCGTTTTATATCCTCTGTACTTTGGCCATAATTAGCTATTTTACAGCCTGAATACTAAACTTCATCTACTACTTTTATAAACTTACATAGTCTGTATAGAAATTATTTTTACTTATATGCTGGAGTGCAAAAGAAATCGGTATAGGCATGAGCATTCAAATATGGAGATATGTAAAAAGCAGAATATAGCGTTGTAGTTGGCAATGCCTATATAAGACAACAAGTGTCTGGTGCAGTTGTTAGATCAGTTACTGCTGCTACAATGGCAGGTTTTAAAGATTTAAGTGAGTTCGAAAATGCTGTTATAGGTGGAGCACGAGCGATGGGACACAGTGTCTCTGAGGTAAGTGATGAAGTGGGGATTTTCCCATACGACCATTTCACGATTGTACCATGAATATCAGGAATCCAGTAAAACATCAAATATCTGATATCGCTGTGGCTGGAACATCAAACCTCTGACATTGCTGCAGCTGGAAAAGGATCCTGCAAGAATGGGACCAACAGTGACTGAAGAGAATCATTCCGTGTGACAGAAGTGCAACACTTCCACAGGTTTCAATGCTGGCCCATCAATAAGTGTCAGCACATGAACCATTCAACAAAACATTATCAATACGGGTTTTCGGAGCCGAAGGCCTTCTTGTGTACACTTGACGACTGCACGACACAAGCTTTATGACTCGCATGGGCCCATCAACACTGATATTGGACTGTTGAGGATTGGAAACATGTTGCCTGGCCGAATTAGTTTCATTTCAAATTATATCAAGCAGATGGACATGTATGTGTATGGAGACAACCTCATGAATTCATGGACCCTGCATGTCAGCAGGGGACTGTTGAAGCTGGGGAAGACTCTGTGATGATGTGAGGCATGTGCAGTTGGAGTGATATGGGACCCCTGATATGTCTAGGTATATCTCTGACAGGTGACATGTACGAAGGCATCATGTCTGATCACCTGCATCCATTCATGTCCATTGTGTATCCCTTACTGACTTGGGCAATTCCAGCAGGACAATGCAGCACCCACACGTCCAGAATTACTACAGAGTGGCTCCACAAACACCCCCGTCCCCAACTTTAAACACTCCTCTGGCCATCAAACTCCCCAAACATGAACATTATTGAGCATATCTGGAATGCCTTTCAACGTGCTGTTCAGAAGAGATATCCACCCCCTCGTACTCTTATGGAATTATGGATAGTTCTGCACGATTCATGGTGTCAATTCTCTCCAGCATTGCTTCAGACATTAGTCGAGCTCACTCCGTGTTGTGTTGCGGCACTTCTGTGTGCTCGGAGGGCACTACACGATATTAGGCAGTATACCAATTTCTTTGGCTCTTCAGGGTAATGTTGTGGTTGAAAATTGCTGAGTTCATCAGAAATGCGCTGGTGTTAACTGGAGATACGATGAGGGAGTACGTATGTTGCTAAATAAGTGTTAAGAATACCTAGATCCCTGAAGAGCCTTCTGCAATATGTTGAGTTATCAACTTTACATAGTGTACTGGTTGCACACTTTCATGGAATAAATACTTTTTTTTTTTACCTTAGCTGCATTTCCTCAGACTATTATTCCCTAAGACAGTATTTAGTTTAAAAATTCTAGCAATCCTATCTGCCAGTCAACATAGTGAGAGAGATTTATTGGAGAAGTCAGGAAGAGCACACACTTAGTATTTAATTGTTCATATCTAGTAGATGAGAAGGCTAAAACAAACCATCCTTACACTAAATCATTTCTGGTTTATTTAGGAACAACATATATCAGTTAGAGTTGCCAAACTTTTGGCATAAACCTTAAGTGTCAATATATGTAACATACTGCTCATCCGTACTTATAGCCGTACTCATTCATACTTGTAGCCACATTGTCTGGTAAGAGTACCTGACATCTAGTCAAAGTGTATGCGCTAACATAAATCTTTAGAAAATTCATATGACATTCATAGTATGTATATTCCTTGTGACATCAGTGGGAGCAGTTATTACACATGATCCAGAATTCTGTGACAGGCTCGTATTAGGCTTCACCACACCCTGGACAATTCAAACCATTGGAACCCTTGTTAGATTTGGACCTGGTTGTTTGTGAAGTGGTCACATGGATAAGTGCAGTTTATACTGAGATTCTACATTGTTCGCAACTGGTAGTTTGTCTCCTTTTGGTTTTGTTTGGATTAGCTTGTTTTTCTAACAACACATTTCTGAACAGAGACCCCACACAAAATCTCAGATTTCTTTGCCATTTTCCACTTTGCTGTAGGCCAAACATATTGTGGCAGTGAATAAAAATTAGCTACACCTAAACCTGCCTGTATATCAACACTCTGAATTTCATTTGTGTCATATTCTTGTTTTTCTCCTAGTGACTGCACAGGTATATCATCTGTCACTGAGGAGCAGAATTTGCCTGTGGTCGGCTCCTTTGTCTTCTTCAGTTGTTGGACATTTGGTTTTGTCAGTAATTTTCTGAAAGAGCAGTCTTTTCGTGTGAAGACATCTGGACTGAACAGGGGTATTCTCTTTAACTCAAAGGATATTTCAGTTTTTTGGATTGTGGCTACTCTGGAATATGTAGCTAGCAATAAAAGCATTCACAGCTGTCTGTCTTATCGGTGTCCCTGAAGTAATAGCCATGAACTTATCTGTTCCCCAGTAGCTTAAAGAGTATAATGGGTGAATCATTTTGTAATTGATAGGTCGCACCAGGGTCTCTAGTAGAACATCTTTGCCGTAAGAGGGCACATGGCGCTCGGGGGTGTGAGGGCAATGAGAGTATGACCGGGAAGGTGAAAACAGTTAGCTCAGGGGTGAGGTTGCCAAGTTGGAAGCAGGTGGTGAGGCGAGTAGTGTGCTAGCAGTTGATGGCTGGTACAAGTTTGGCGGTTAACATTTACAGGCCCTGAGGATATCAGCGATACCAGGAGGAGACATTCAGGCAGCTTCCTGGAATGTGAACCATTATTACCTCAATTGTCATCTGCTGCAAAGCTTTGGACATATGGGATGTGTATCGAGGGAAGTAGCATGTTGTGTTCTTCAGTGATTGACTGACTGGACCTAGAGATGGACAACAGACTGCTGCTGTGTTGATGTTGTGTGCCAGCTCCAAGCTGTTCTTCCTGGATTGTTGCACGGGTACATCTGGCAAGCTTCAGATTTGGGTTATCGGATGCGAGTGAGCCAGTCATTGGCAGTAACCATAGCTGTAACTGTCATTACCTGTACCATAGTGTGACTGTTTAGCTGAGTAGCTTTCTGGTTGTTTGTTTGATGTTCACGTCTGGTTTCATATCAGACTTCTAATTATTGATCCCACTTCTATTTTCAGGCAGGAAAGTTGTGTGTGCACTCTTACAAAACAACTGAATTTGTTTCTTTACATAATGCTTCAATCTGACTGTTATTTGCTGTAAGGCATCAGATTTGTGGTGGCACACATCTGTGTATGAAGTGGATTAATTTCATGTGTCAAACGTCATACATCTACTGTTACTGAAGCCTACAGTTTCATCTGTTGTCTTATTGTGGTGTTTATACACCCAAGTCTGACTTTGTTTTCTTTTCGTTATGAAGTCTCTCTCAGTGAGAACTTTATTTTGTATTTGTTACTACTACCTTATGTGTGGGTATAAAGTTATTCAAAAAGTTATGTTCTATCTGCTCTTAGTCAGGGGTTAGTTTTTCAACTGAATATGTTAGGTCGGGGTTTTGTGCTCTGTTCTACATGCCACTTACTTTTTTACCCTTCACTCATGTAGTGCTAGTTTCGTACAAATCGTGGTTGGCAGTAGAACTTTTTACAGGTTTAATTGATTTCACTCTGTTCACTCACTGAAAAATTATTCCCCTGTTTTTCTTGTTGCTGTAATTTTGACTGTCGTGCGGTGGCATTTAGTATATAGTAGAAGCTTGGCACAGTTCTTGTACTAAATTCTGTATTTATCTGTTAATTAGGCTGCCATTTATGTTTATTTTGGTCAGTCGTGGGTCGAATCAGCATAGTTGATACAGGAGGCGCAGCATCCAAAAATGGAGCCAAGTCTGCGCTCAACTGAAAAGCCCACCAGGGCTCCTGTGCCACTTAATCTTTCCAAGCCCACTAGGCATTGCCAAGACAGGGTTGTATAACAAATCGACGTATTTATTTGTGTCTTAATCATTGCGCTCCTACTCCAGCTTTCCTTTTATTTTATTTTTTTAAAATTTCTAGCTCGTGTAAATTTTTGAAATGTTAACCAGCTAATTTGCCTATAGAGTAATTACTAGATTGTTTACTTAAATGTGTTTATTCAAGCCCACTAGGCATTGCCAAGACAGGGTTGTATAACAAATCGACGTATTTATTTGTGTCTTAATCATTGCGCTCCTACTCCAGCTTTCCTTTTATTTTATTTTTTTAAAATTTCTAGCTCGTGTAAATTTTTGAAATGTTAACCAGCTAATTTGCCTATAGAGTAATTACTAGATTGTTTACTTAAATGTGTTTATTCAAGTGTGGCTCGGCCAACTGAAAGGTTATTAATCTTAATCCTTGCATGCACTGTTCTCGAACTGTCCAAACACTAGGAGGTTTAATATCTGTTATTTTTGGGAAGATTCTTACTGGCTATTGTACCATTCAGGGCCCAATATTTGACATCAGTTTTTTCTGGTTATTTCTCTTGCATGCCCTATGCTCCTCTGCTATCTGGCAATGTCATATTTTTCTTATACTGAGATTATCAGCAAAGTATACAAAATGGTTCAAATGGCTCTAAGCACTATGGGACTTAACATCTGAGATCATCAGTCCCCTAGACTTAGAACTACTTAAACCTAACTAACCTAAGGACGTCACACACATCCATGCCTGAGGCTGGATTTGAACCTGCAACCACAGCAGCAGCAGTGCCTAGAACCGCTTGGCCACAGCGGCCGGCTTAGCAAAGTATACCTCTATTTTTGGATTGTTAAACTTAAATGCTTCTTTTGGGAAAGAGGTGTTAGTTCTTTTATTTTACTGCTACAGTTTTTTATTATTTTGTGTAATTCGCTTGCTGTTAATCAATCTGGTACAGTTTTATGATTGTAAATTATTGTTTCTTAGTAGTCAACGCAACTGGGAGTGTTTTTCCAATAGGTATTTAATAAATCTAGCTTAACGAGGTCTATTAATATAAAGAGAAAGTTCACAGGATGAATGATGTTCAGTCTTCCTTTGGCCCTCTCCTTCCTGCTACAGACAGCCTGATGTGGACTCTGTGTACCAATGGGAGCCATGCTCGTCCAAAATGAGTTGTACAGGATCACTGTTGAGAGTATTATGCGCTGGACAGTGTGTTTCAAGTATTGAACTTTATGAAACCTGGCCCAAAAACCAGGGGCTAACATTCCTATTGGGGCTAGAGAGGAGAGTCCTATCTTCAAACATTTACAAGGAAAAATCAAGGCTAGTGGGTTGTAGATTCCTGTTGGGCTGAAGCAGCAGACAGCTACTACAGTTTCTCCTCTTTCCTGTGATGCTGTCTTTCAGATGTTTTCTTGCCTATTTGGAGACAAAACTTAAGGTTGTTCATGCTTCATGTTGTCATCCCTGTCCCATCCACATTGAACATTCTGTTGGGTTGAAACTGCTTCTCATCATGGCACAGATTGAAGTTATGAACCACATAATTAGCCCCAGGCTGCACTGCTCAGGACTACAGAGAGATAATCCCTCTCTGTTGTTAAAGTTAATCATTTAAGCCTTTCTAACCAATTTTCGAGTTCAGTTGAACCTGAGATTAAGAATATTCTGCTCTCCAAAATCGAACAACAGTCTCGTCATTTGTCTTCTGATCAGACTATAAAATCTGTTATCTAGGTGCAGACAGTGATCTGAAAGTTCTTCTTCCATGACTGGACTGAATGTCTTCTTGAATCTACCAACTGATGTGGAGGCATAGCACTGCACAAAGATATATAAAAATCTCCTTTGACTTAGATATGTTGCATTATGCATACATATCAGCAGAATAACAGAAGACACTGTAGATACACAACAATAGTAAGAACAACAATAATAATAATAATAATAATAATGAAATACTTAACTGCTTATAATCACTTCCTTAGCATACATTCGTTTGTTCCCAAGGACTCGGCAACTTTTCTTTTACTTTCCCCATTAGCAATACTATTTCTGCCTTTCCAGTTATAGCCTCTGTAAAAAATGAGCCCCTTTCTGTTTTTCTCTTACACATTCTCATTTTCCCATTCCTGCATATTTAAAAATAAAATGGGTTTTAAATAAAAAGAGCGACGTTATAACAAAGCAAATAGTACTTTCTGCTTAAGTTTGGAGGACTTGATTCCATATTTTCTGCTGTTTGACTTGAGTGATGTGAAGGAGGTATTGAACAATGTTTCAGGATTTGATGTGAATGCTAGACAGGAAGTTACCTATCTGTTGGAATGTGTGATGATACTCTAAGAAGGAAGCTGAAAGATGTGGGTAGATCCACTCCTCGCACTGCTGTGTGGCTGTACCCTGCTGGACCAGTCATCTTGCAAGAGATCATGGGTGCTGGGTAACGTGCTTGAGCATCTGTCAACTGGAATGTGTGTTGTGTCTGATATTTGTGAATTGTTAACCAAGACTGCTAAAGACAGTGTTATTCACAGAATCTCAGTTCCATGGAACAGGCACACATTGTAGCATAATATATTGTTCCTTGGTAAAACTCGCAAGTTACTCATACAATACTTACCGTAAAAACGTGTAATCTATACATTTCACCTTCATGTCCACCCAGGAGAAACAGTACAAGTGCTGATCTCAAGAAGATCTACATAAAAGTCTCGAAGAGCATCAACCTTTGGTAGTTGACCCATCATCACCATTTTTACATGACTTCTGAGGTCACAAGGCACAACCATTATGAAACCATTATGAAACAAAAAAATTGGTGTTTGTGGTTGAACCACAACACATACATATGTCCTCTCAGTGACCTTTTTGTAGATCTTGATAGCTACAACTCAGTACGTGTAGCTCCTATGGTTTACACATGTATTGTAAGAGAGAGTGCCAGTGGCAGGACTTTATATTCGTACAGTATATATGTTGTTGTTGTTCAGGACTGAAGACCACAACAACAATATATATATCAAATGTGGTCATTACTATACCTTCCATTTGATCATTTGATACCAAATATGACATCGTTATCATCATTTTATTCTTTCATATATGTGAAATTTAGCTTTTAAAATCCGCCATACTGAATGCAATGCGACAAAGTACATCCTTTGACACACTGAGTGACAGATTCAATGACGTGCCAAAATATGTTAAAATAGTTGTGAAAGTTTTTTACGAAGGAATATACCGGGTGATCAAAAAGTCAGTATAAATTTGAAAACTTAATAAACCAAGGAATAATGTAGATAGAGGGGTAAAAATTGACACACATGCTTGGAATGACATGAGGTTTTATTAGAACCACCCCATATTGCTAGACGCATGAAAGATCTCTTGCGCGCGTCATTTGGTGATGATCGTGTGCTCAGCCGCCACTTTCGTCATGCTTGGCCTCCCAGGTCCACAGACCTCAGTCCGTGCGATTATTGGCTTTGGAGTTATCTGAAGTCGCAAGTGTATTGTGATCGACCGACATCTCTAGGGATGCTGAAAGGCACCATCCGACGCCAATGCCTCACCATAACTACGGACATGCTTTACAGTGCTGGTCACAACATTATTCCTTGACTGCAGCTATTGTTGAGGAATGATGGTCGACATATTGAGCATTTCCTATAAAGAACATCATATTTGCTTTGTCTTACTTTGTTACGCTAATTATTATTATTCTGATCAGATGAAATATCATTTGTCGGACATTTTTTGAACTTTTGTATTTTTTTGGTTCTAATAAAACTCCATGTCATTCCAAGCATGTGTGTCAATTTGTACCACTCTATCTACATTATCCTCTATCTACATTATCCTCCCCCCATGAACCATGGACCTTGCTGTTGGTGGGGAGGCTTGCGTGCTTCAGCGATACAGATAGCCGTACCGTAGGTGCAACCACAACGGAGGGGTATCTGTTGAGAGGCCAGACAAACGTGTGGTTCCTGAAGAGGGGCAGCAGCTTTTTCAGTAGTTGCAAGGGCAACAGTCTGGATGATTGACTGATCTGGCCTTCTAACAACAACCAAAACGGCCTCGCTGTGCTGGTACTGCGAACGGCTGAAAACAAGGGGAAACTACGGCTGTAATTTTTCCCGAGGGCATGCAACTTTACTGTATTGATTAAATGATGATGGCGTCCTCTTGGGTAAAATATTCCGGAGGTAAAATAGTACCCCATTCGGATGTCCGGGCGGGGACTACTCAAGAGGATGTTGTTATCAGGAGCAAGAAAATTGGCATTCTACGGATCGGAGCGTGGAATGTCAGATCACTTAATCGGGCAGGTAGGTTAGAAAATTTAAAAAGGGAAATGGATAGGTTAAAGTTAGATATAGTGGGAATTAGTGAAGTTTGGTGGCAGGGGGAACAAGACTTCTGGTCAGGTGACTACAGGGTTATAAACACAAAGTCAAATAGGGGTAATGCAGGAGTAGGTTTAATAATGAACAGGAAAATAGGAATGCGGGTAAGCTACTACAAACAGGAATGCAGGCATTATTGTGGCCAAGATAGATACGAAGCCCACACCTACTACAGTAGCACAAGTTTATATGCCAACTAGCTCTGCAGATGACGAAGAAATTGAAGAAATGTATGATGAAATAAAAGAAATTATTCAGATAGTGAAGGGTGACGAAAATTTAATAGTCATGGGTGACTGGAATTCGGTAGTAGGAAAAGGGAGAGAAGGAAATGTAGTAGGTGAATATGGATTGGGGCTAAGAAATGAAAGAGGAAGCCGCCTGGTAGAATTTTGCACAGAGCACAACTTAATCATAGCTAACACTTGGTTTAAGAATCATGAGAGAAGGTTGTATACATGGAAGAATCCTGGAGATACTAGAAGGTATCAGATAGTTTATATAATGGTAAGACAGAGATTTAGGAACCAGGTTTTAAATTGTAAGACATTTCCGGGGGCAGATGTGAACTCTGATCACAATCTATTGGTTATGACATATAGATGAAAACTGAAGAAACTGCATGCAAAAAGGTGCGAATTTAAGGAGATGGGACCTGGATAAACTGAAAGAACCAGAGGTTGTACAGAGTTTCAGGGAGAGCATAAGGGACAATTGACAGGAATGGGGGAAAGAAATACAGTAGAAGAAGAATGGGTAGCTCTGAGGGATGAAGTAGTGAAGGCAGCAGAGGATCAAGTAGGTAAAAAGATGAGGGCTAGTAGAAATCCTTGGGTAACAGAAGAAATATTGAATTTAATTGATGAAAGGAGAAAATATAAAAATGCAGTAAATGAAGCAGGCAAAAAGGAAGACAAACGTCTCGAAAATGAGATCGACAGGAAGTGCAAAATGGCTAAGCAGGGATGGCTAGAGGACAAATGTAAGGATGTTGAGGCTTATCTCACTAGGGGTAAGATAGATACTGTCTACAGGAAAATTAAAGAGACCTTTGGAGATAAGAGAACCACTTGTATGAACATCAAGAGCTCAGATGGAAACCTAGTTCTAAGCAAAGAAGGGAAGGCAGAAAGGTGGAAGGAGTATATAGAGGGTCTATACAAGGGCGATGTACTTGAGGACAATATTATGGAACTGGAAGAGGATGTAGATGAAGATGAAATGGGAGATACGATACTGCGTGAAGAGTTTGACAGAGCACGGAAAGACCTGGGTCGAAACTCGGCCCCTGGAGTAGACAACATTCCATTGGAACTACTGACGGCCTTCGGAGAGCCAGTCCTGACAAAACTCTACCATCTGGTGAGCAAGATGTATGAAACAGGAGAAATACCCTCAGACTTCAAGAAGAATATAATAATTCCAATCCCAAAGAAAGCAGGTGTTGACAGATGTGAAAATTACCGAACAATCAGTTTAATAAGCCACAGCTGCAAAATACTAACATGAATTCTTTACAGACGAATGGAAAAACTAGTAGAAGCCAACCTCGGGGAAGATCAGTTTGGATTCCGTAGAAATACTGGAACACGTGAGGCAATACTGACCTTACGACTTATCTTAGAAGAAAGATTTAGGAAAGGCAAACCTACGTTTCTAGCATTTGTAGACTTAGAGAAAGCTTTTGACAATGTTGACTGGAATACTCTCTTTCAAATTCTAAAGGTGGCAGGGGTAAAATACAGGGAGCGAAAGGCTATTTACAATTTGTACAGAAACCAGATGGCAGTTATAAGAGTCGAGGGACATGAAAGGGAAGCAGTTGTTGGGAAGGGAGTAAGACAGGGTTGTAGCCTCTCCCCGATGCTATTCAATCTGTATATTGAGCAAGCAGTAAAGGAAACAAAAGAAAAATTCGGAGTAGGTATTAAAATCCATGGAGAAGAAATAAAAACTTTGAGGTTCGCCGATGACATTGTAATTCTGTCAGAGACAGCAAAGGACTTGGAAGAGCAGTTGAATGGAATGGATAGCGTCTTGAAAGGAGGATATAAGATGAACATCAACAAAAGCAAAACGAAGATAATGGAATGTAGTCGAATTAAGTCGGGTGATGCTGAGAGAATTAGGTTAGGAAATGAGACACTTAAAGTAGTAAAGGAGTTTTGCTATTTGTGGAGCAAAATAACTGATGATGGTCGAAGTAGAGAGGATATAAGATGTTGACTGGCAATGGCAAGGAAAGTGTTTCTGAAGAAGAGAAATTTGTTAACATCGTGTATAGATTTAAGTATCAGGAAGTCATTTCTGAAAGTATGTGTATGGAGTGTAGCCATGTATGGAAGTGAAACATGGGCAATAAATAGTTTGGACAAGTAGATAATAGAAGCTTTGGAAATGTGGTGCTACAGAAGAATGCTGAAGATTAGATGGGTAGATCACATAACTAACGAGGAAGTATTGAATAGGATTGGGGAGAAGAGAAGTTTGTGGCACAACTTGACCAGAAGAAGGGATCGGTTGGTAGGACATGTTCTGAGGCATCAAGGGATCACCAATTTAGTATTGGAGGGCAGCATGGAGGGTAAAAATCGTAGAGGGAGACTAAGAGATGAATACACTAAGCAGATTCAGAAGGATGTTGGTTGCAGTAGGTACTGGGAGATGAAGAAGCTTGCACAGGATAGAGTAGCATGGAGAGCTGCATCAAACGAGTCTCAGGACTGAAGACCACATCAACAACAAGAACATCTACATTATTCCGTGATTTACTCAGTTTTCAAATTTATACTGACTTTTGATCACCCGGTATTAACATAGCCCTTACATACACAAATACACGGCTAAAACATATTATAAATCCTCCATATGCTTTGTTGTAGTCAGTAAAAATCCATGAAAAACGAAAAGCTTTTATCTGTTCCAACCAGTAATTCAAACACTATAATAAAAAATATTTTATTTAGAAAATGTATTACAAGCGCGTGCTGAAAAGTAATGCCTCCGAATTTTTTATGTGAAAACTCTTAGAGCTTTTTAATTAAACCAAACGTTATTAACATTCTGCGTCGTAATTTTGTCATGCCTACATATTTATTTCTGGACGTAGTCACCCTGGCAACGAACATATTACTCCCACAAGAGACAAAATTGTTTATACTGTTACTGCAGAATGTCTGACTTCATTGATGGAGCCATAGGCTCACCTCTGCTTGCACTGCTTCATCACTACCATAGTGAAGGCCTCGATATCGAAAGTCGGGACTGTATAGAGGACCATTGATGGCAGTGAATCCAAGGCGTTGGATTGTTGCAGATGTCGCAATGCTTGAGTGTGGCCTGGCATTGTTGTGCAGAAGGAAAGGGTGCATCATGTGTGGACGAACTCTTGGAATTCGAAACTCTATTACAACACTGTTTCTCACGTACTGACAGTTACATTACACACCGCCATGGTATGCACTACAATTCGATGCCTTCTAGCGGCAGAGGGCTACAAATATGTGAATGTAAAGAATAAATGTATATAATGTTAATAACGTTTATTTAATTTAAAAAAACCTTAAGAAATTTCACATAAAAAATTCTGATGCAGTACTTTTCAGTGCTTTTTACAGATCTATCAAAGCGGTTAACATTATTTTCGCCGGGCCCTTTTGTCCGTCTCTCTCTGTGTCTGTCCATCCAAACACTACTCAGGGCTTGCATGTTTAAAATGAGGTGCTTTTAATCGCATGTTAATCCGTTTTCTGATTTAAAGGGGAACAGCGAAGCAACAGCCTTTCTTGAGTGGAAGTATACAGAAACAATGGAGGTTCATACGACAGAGTGATTTGGTGGCGCACAAGTCTCAATGATGAAGAATTATGTGGCAGTGATCGCTCTGTGAACAACACAGAATCATTATCGAGGCATTGTGGAAATCACTTGTGGATCAGTTATCAACATCCCACATGGCATTTTGAATGTGACAGAGGTGCGCCTTCCACTGGGTCCCACGACAGCTCACACCTATTCACGGAATCGGTGGGTGCCCCTGTCTGATTGGTGCTCCAATTGTGATATTTGCTGTACGTAAATCTTACAATTTTGTGGTCTTGTGCATGAAGCTGATAACTATAAGATGGTTACGAGTTTTATGTCCTCGGCTGATAGCCTCCTCGGGATTGCTGGGTCCATGAGGTACAGAAATACGAGAACTACGAGTTATTAACCATCACATTTTTATTTCTATAAAAAAACTCACAATAATGTGCTTGCTACGACGACCTGACATAACTGTCTCTGACGACCTACCATGAAAAAACATGAATTTGTCAAGATTCCATTTTGAGCCAGAAAGGACATAAATTCAGTGACAAAACCACTCGGGTTGGAAACAGTTCTGCCCGTGCAAGCGGCCAGTGGCCCGATGTGACTACTGTGTGCATGAAGGTGCTCTGTGGCTGGCGTATACTGACACCGAAGTTTGTCAGCATTCCACGACAACTCCAGCTCCTTCTCGCACAAGGTGGCTGTGTCCAAGACTGTGGTCCATTAAAAAAAAAATGACGTTATACAATTGAGTGACTGCTGATGCCATCTGCTATCACTTGCTAAATAATGGAGTGCATTACACTTGTTATCAAAAGCATCTGGACACCTGCTGAAAATGACTTACAAGTTCGTGGTGCCCTTCATTGGTAATTATGGAATTCAGTATGATGTTGGCCCACCCTTAGCCTTGATGACATCTTCCACTCTCCCAGGCATATGTTCAATCAGGGGCTCAAAGGTTTCTTGGCGAATGGCAGCCCATCCTTTGCTGATTGTTGCACTGAGGAGAGGTATTGATGTCGGTCGGTGAGGCCTGGCACGATGTCGGCGTTCCAAAACATCCCAAAGGTGTTCTATAGGATTTAGGTGAGGACTATGTGCAGGCCAGTTCATTACAGGGATGTTATTGTCGTGTAACCACTCCACCACAGGCCGTGCATTATGAACAGGTGCTTCATCGTGTTGAAAGTTGCAGTTGCCATCCCCGAATTGCTCTTAAACAGTGGGAAGCAAGAAAATGCTTAAAACATCAATGTATTTGTGTGCTGTGTTATTGCCATGCAAAACAACAAAGTGTGCAAGCCCCCTCCATGAAAAACACTACCAGACCATAACACCTCTGCCTCCGAATTTTATTCTTGGCTCTACACATGCTGGCAGATGAGGTTCACCAGGTATTCGTCACACCCACACCCTGCCACCGGATCGCCACATTGTGTATCGTGATTCGTCACTCCTCACAACGTTTTTCCACTGTTCAGTCAGCCAATGTTTACGCTCCTTACACCAAGCGAGACACTATTTGGCATTTACCGGCGTGATGTGTGGGTTATGTGCAGCCACCCAACCATGAAATCCAAGTTTACTCACCTCCCGCCTAACTGTCATAGTACTTGCAGTGGATCCTGATGCAGTTTGGAATTCCTGTGTAATGGTTTAGATAGATGTCTGCCTGTTACACATTATGACCCTCTTCAACTGTCGGTGGTCTCTGTCAAACAACAGAGGAGGTTGGCCTGTATGCTTATCACTTCAGATGCAGTGGACCTAGGGATGTTTATGAGTGTGTAAATCTCGCATACAGACATATGATGTAAGTGACACCCAGTCACCTGACCATGTTCAAAGTCCATGAGTTCTACGGAGCACCCCATTCTGCTCTCTCATCGTGTCTAATGAGTACTGAGGTCGCTGATATGGGGTACTTTGCAGTAGGTGGCAGCGCAATGCACTAATATCAAAAATGTATGTTTTTGGAGGTGTTCGGATACTTTTGATCACATAGTGTATCTGTTTCAATTCTTACACGACGTCTGCAGCTCGTGGTCTAGTGGCTAACATTGCTGCCTCTGGATCACGGGGTCCAGGTTTCGATTCCCGGATGGGTTGGGGATTTTCTTTGCTCAGGGACTGGTTGCTTGTGTTGTCCTCATCACTTTATCATTGTCATTCTTGACTGTGTCTAGAATGGACTGTACAAAAAAAAAAAAAAAAAAAAAAAAAAAAAATGGATTGCATAAAAACTGGGACTTTTTATGGTCACTGATGACCGTGCTGTTGAGTGCCCCACAAACCAAACATTATCATCATTCTTACACCACAGAGGCCATTAGTTGTTGTGTGTATTTTTAACTAAGCATTCTCTAGTGCAAGAGCCAGGCAACCTTTAGAAAATGACTGAACAAAAGAACAAGAGATATTCTGCTCAAAGAAAGTTTGACTTTTGGACTTTTGTGGAGTTTAATAATTCAGGTAATGCACTTTGGATCTAAAAGATTGAAATATATTGTTGACTGGATAAACATATGACTAACATGTCAGTGGTTTCAACATAGTACCATTTATTATTTATAGATAACAATGGAGTCTACTCTGTTGAAACCTTCAGTAATTTCAGATTCTGATATTTTCCTTTAAAGTATTAATCATAAGTTTGGAACAGCATACATAGGAAATGTAATACTGAGACATTTACAAAGCCACATATAAACATTTCATTAATAGAATAACATAATACAGGAGTCATTACACAAGAGTACTTACCTGTGTCCAACACTCTCTGAAGAAAGCTTTATGACTTATATATGGAGAGTTGTACTGGTAATGCACAAGAACCAACAAAATTTACCTTCATACACATTTTTTTCTAAGCAAACTTTAATTTACATTTTGGCGAATCCAGTTCGGACACATTTAAGCAGTGTACCACGCTAGAAATGTATCTATGCAGCAAAGCCCAGCAACACCATACGTACATACCAGTGGCATGTTTTCCAAGCAACTGTGACAAAAAAAATCTTTGGCTCCATTGCTCAAAGGAGAATCCCACATGCGTATGTGACCAGAGGATATTGCTGTATGGGTATCACAGGAACTACTATGATATTGACATCCATACCTCAAACAACTAGATGGATCAATGAAAACATGATGATTTAGTCAGATGGGTTTACAACAAAACAAAAATGTAAATTTGGTATCCATCTCATACTATAGTGTTCATGTATGGAAATTTTCATGCAGTTTAACATAAATTTCCTATACATGGGCATACATTACTATCTTGTGACCATGACTTTGGTAGAAGAGATGAAAAGAAAAATCTCTGAAGTATGGACATCAAAATGTTGGTACAAATTACGAGTAGTAGAAGCACGCAAGAAGAAACGGCCTTTTCGTTTGAAACGGGTGGCCCAAAAAGATTTTGTATCTGTTGAAAATATGAAGAACTGTCAAATATTTAGGAAGAAAGGCAAAGACAACAACTTTGTAAGAATGCAACAGGCTATGAGATTCATGATTACGCCATGCTTACCAGGAAAACAGTGCATTTCATGTTCACATAAACTAGAAACGAAACAATACAAAGGAAAAAGCACTGCAAAAAAAGGTAAGATACCCAAAACATGCCTATCAGCTTTCCAACAGTACCGCCTACCAATCAAGGCATTAAACTCAAGGACCTGAGGCCAATTTATACCTGAAGAGCACCTAGAATTTTATGCTTAACTGAGAAGCAATGTGCCTGTGCCATATAAACTAAGGGTAAAAAAGCGACAGATCAGCAAACACAAGAACAGCAGAAACAACAACACTGCTCTCAGAGATGATGAAGATGATGGGTAAAAAAAGGTGTAGTGTTTTTCAGGTGCTGCAGTGAAATAATTAAATTTATTTGGTGCTTTTTTTATTTTTATATAACAAAATTATGGTATATTGCGAAAAATTTGTACCAACGGAAAAAATATTGCAACACCAAAAGGTAATTAACGTGGAGTATTGAATTTTCGGAAATAAATTTGTCTAGGTAACATATTTAACTGATTAACATTGCAAGATCATAGGTTAATGTAAGTGCCAGATAAGTCCTTTCAAATGTGAAATGCTTTTACATTAACAACTGGTGTAACCGCCAGAATGTTGAATGCAAGCAAGCAAAAACATTCATGCATTGTGTTGCACAGATGCCAGATGTCACTATGTGGGATGAAGTTCCATGCCTGTTGGTATTCGTTGGTCAACACAAGTACAGTTAATAGTGCTTGGGGATGACGCTGGAGTTATCGTCTGATGATGTCCCTTATCTGCTCTATTGTAGACAGATCTGGTGATCGAGCAGGCCAAGGCCACATCTCAACATTCCGTAGAGCATACTGGGTACAACAGCGCTATGTGTGGGCGAGCGTTATCCTGTTGGAACCCCCCCCCCCCCCCCCCCTAGAATGCTGTTCATGAATAGCAGCACAACAGGTTGAATCACCAGATTTACATACGATTTTACAATCAGGCTGCGTGAGACGACCACAAGAGTGCTCCTGCTGTCACACAAAATCGCATTCCAGGCCATAACTTCAGGTGTAAGTCGATTGTGTCTAGCACACAGACTGGCTGTTTGCAGGCCATCAACTGGCTGCCTTTTAACCGACACATGGCCATTAATGGCACTGAGGTAAAACCAGCTTTCGTCAGAAAACACAACATACGTCCACCCTTCCTTCCAATGAGGTTTCACTTGACACTACCAAATGGTGGTGCTTTGGGGTCAGGAACGCTACAAGGTGTCTGACTCGAAGCTGTCCTCGAAGTAAACGGTTTATAATAGTTTTTGTGTCACTGTGGTGCCAACTGCTGCTTACATTGCTGCTGCAGATGCAGTACGATGCGATAGAGCCATATGCCGAACACAGTGGTCTTCCCTCCCGGTAGCGCCGCGTGGCTGTATGGAGCCCGTTGTTTGATTGACTGATTTATTGATCCATTTTCATCTACATCTACACAATGTGCAAGAGATATTTGGATTTTTATGTTAATATTAACAGTTTTACATATAATATACATTTGTACATAATAACATACACTAATACATCAATTAATGATGAATACTTAAATAAATGTTGTTACGCTATATACAGAGAGATAAAATGGTTCAAATGGCTGTGAGCACTATGGGACTTAACATCTATGGTCATCAGTCCCCTAGAACTTAGAACTAATTAAACCTAACTAACCTAAGGACAGCACACAACACCCAGCCATCACGAGGCAGAGAAAATCCCTGACTCCGCCGGGAATCGAACCCGGGAACGCGGGCGTGGGAAGCGAGAACGCTACCGCACGACCACGAGATGCGGGCTTTTTTCTTGTATCATAGCTGTGTATTGTGTGATTTTGAGTGATGGGTGGTCTTTTTGTATGTAACTTTTGCCTTAAGTACATTATATTTTCAAGTATATATATATATATATATATATATATATATATATATCCAAGGAAGTGGCAGGATCATCCTTCTTTGAAACAACGGTCTACATGATTTGCGATTATCTACCCCTTGCATTATTCTTATAATTTTTTTTTTTTTTTTTTAATTTTGAATGTTTTGATGTTCTTTCGAGCATACGTTTTCGTGACCACCGTTGCCAGCAATCATTACAGTGGCTACATTCCTGCCGAGTCATCTTGACTAACAACTCACTACGTTCAGTCTCAAAGGCAAGTAACGCTCACGACCAGTGTTGCCAACTCTAAAAACCCCGAGTCGCCAGATTCAATATCAAAAGTCGCTAGAAAGTCGCTAAAACTGATTTTACTAGGAGTGTACTGAAAATTTCGTGCTGTGAATGGAGCAAGAAGCCAGTGGGGGAGGGGGGGGGGGGGGAATAAAATATTAATAAAAACTGTCTCATACGTAATTGCTATATTGTCTTAATTAAATGACGCATCGCGTGTAACAACAGACATATAAAATACGCTAACGTTTAATTAAACATGTTATCATAATTGACGCAACACCTAAATTGATGGTTCAATCACAGTAGTCAAATATACTAGAAATATACAACTATATTTGTAACAAAAGAAAGCAAGAACTCAAATTAGGTTACGAAACATATACATACCGGTATGTGAGCTATTCGTCGTCGTCACTCAGAACATCAAATAACTCTTCTGTTTCATGCTCTGACAGAACTGTAGTTGATGTAGAGGGTTGAACGTCGCTCAAAAGATGATGTTGCAGTTCGGCTGGTTTTGTCGCAAAAGAGTAACTTTTGTTCGTTCCAATAAGCTCCAATACATCTGATGGCATTGTTTCTTCAGCTGGTCTCTCAGTATGATCAAAGCATTAATTGTCTTTAACGATAATCTGTTACGTTGTTTAGTTTTTATAATGTTCATCGAACTGAATATTCTTTCCACTTCTGCATTTGAATGCGGTAGGCATAGAACAGTCATTGCTAGCTTTGAAATCAAAGAAAAAGGATTCTCCCCTGCGGCATTTTTATACTGCAAAACCTCACTCCAAAATCGAACAGTGTTAGTAGTGTTATTCCACCTAATGAAGTTGATATTACGCGATTCTTGCAGCATACCGTCTATGAAATCGCCACTAAAACCCAATTCTTTGGCTACATCTGCTACAGCATTATTTTTATTAACTTCTAGAGTTTCTTCAACATTCAGCATTGACATTTTTTTCAGGATCGTAACGTTACTTGGCAGTCTTTGTTGACTTTCTTTTATGAGTTTCAGACTAAACTGAATGCATCTCTTCTTCAAATAAACTTTATTTTCTTCAGACAAACTTGACTCAGACAATTTCTGTTCAAACATAAAGCCAAGGTACGGATTTGCGTACATACATTCGCTAGGAACTGGTGTTGTCAACAAATCAACAGTTGGAAACACTATGTTTTGTTGAGTGACTGCATGAGAAATAAAAGTGTATCTAGTAATTTAGTAGGGTCATTGTCTTCTCCTTCAAATGCTTTTATTGCTATTTGTACGTCTTTTAAAGCATGTTTCAGGTAAAACATGTAAATATGATTTGAGTCGTCACAATACATCTTGTACAAAAGATCGGCAGTGTAACAATTGTCTTGAACCATGGCAAGTGAAAAATGTAGCTTTAGTTCTTCCCACTGCTCCAGAATTCCTCGTATTGTTGATTCAATTCAAAGCCAACGTGTTGCACAGACCTTCAAAAATTTTAGTGGCTGTTTTCGACAATTTATTGTCTCATAAACCTTTTTATATTCCTCTTGTCTTTTGGGTGAAATGGAGAACCAATTGTAGGTTTCCCGTACAAGAAACTCTATGTTTCTAGCTATGGTACTCACTGAGGCGTGTGAAACTGCAAGCTGAAGAGAGTGACAAATGCTTCAAAACATATTCTCTCTTGAGTTGTTCGAAAAGCCCATTGTTTATTCCAACCATTGCATAAGCATTATCTTTGCCAATTCCTACCATATTAGCTATTGGAAGTTTGAGATCTTTCAAAGAATTCACAAGAACAGCAGCCAGATTTCTTGCATCTGCGTTTTCAACTACAGCGAGTTTGAGAAATACTGATTTAATGGTTTGGTTGTTTGCACTATAGTACCGTATAACGATACCCAGCTTTTTAGATATTGATACATTTGTGGATTCATCTATTAGTACACTGTATTTTTGGTTACTTATATCTTCAACCAATGATTGTGTAAAATATGGAGCCAAAACTTCAGTTATAATGTTAGTGCACTTTGTACGATGTAATTGCATGTTTTAGCGCCCTCATCACTGGAAAACTCCTTCTTGCGCAGCATTCCTAAATGATCTACAGATAAAATAGAACAATGTTCCGCATTAAATAAAGAAAGGGCGCCTTCCGCTCTGCTTGCTGTTCTAACTGTAGTTTTCAGAACAATTTTCACAGGTAAGGTGGTTTGTGTTTTTTTTTAAATCAATTTTTTGTTTATGCTTAATAGTTTTCGAATGCTTTCTAATATCACACAATTCAGCATAAAACTCTGTTGCACGTACTTGACATCTTGCCTTGGATAAGTCTCCAACGACTGGTTTCGGCCACCCATTGAACTCAGGTTCTGCTTCCCACGCATCCCGATATTTTTGAGCGTACTGCTTCTTCTTCTGCGGGAAATCCATTATGTAAGCCACCACAAGATAAGTTTCACCAGTTTATAATCACTGAAAATACATTAAAACTCAGGCGAACTAGGGGTCGTGAAACAATCTACTCACTCTGTAACTCGATATCAGTCCTATTGTTCATTGTTTAAAACGTAATAATGTCTTAGATACCCCCACAGAATTTTTCTTGCGTAACCACTGTGCATGAGGTAATAATTTGACTGCGAGTTAGCATTTCGAAAAATTAGAGGTTGCTGGACAGAAGTGTATTTTATTATACTTAATATTACATATGGTTTTCGTCCATTCGAAAAATAAAGGAAGTTCAAAAGTTGAAGAATTATAGATCGATACGCTATCGACAATAACAGGCTAGTGGGTAATGAATAATGAATTGTTCCATATTCGACGTTTTCTTACTCTGTAGGCAATTCCTACATTCAGGTTTACTAAA
Source organism: Schistocerca americana (assembly GCF_021461395.2). Taxonomy (NCBI): domain Eukaryota; kingdom Metazoa; phylum Arthropoda; class Insecta; order Orthoptera; family Acrididae; genus Schistocerca; species Schistocerca americana. Next base: position 256,769,822 of record NC_060122.1, on the reverse strand, counting down.
TGCTGAACAATGCTACATGATCTGCTAAGAACTTAATTTAACTTAGTAAATCTAGAACAAAGTCAGTGTTGTACCCATTCTATAGTTAAAATCTTAGTTTTGTTATTGAAAATACTGGCCCAAAATAGTTTTGATTTGTACTTCAAAAGTCGTCAGTACTCCAAAAGTCGCCAGATAAGTCGCTAAATAATTTTTGTCGCTAAAACGTTTTTCTTGTCGCTAAGACGAAGGCAGAAGTCGCCATTTCTAGCGACAAAGTCGCTAAATTGGCAACACTGCTCACGACCGTTACAGCGTGTATTTAAAGCTAACCTGATTTGCATCTTCACAGTGGCGCTACTAGTGTTTCACTCATGCGACTGGTGGCTGGTGCAAAACTTGAGTAGACATCGTCTTTCAGATGCGGAAACACGACTACCAACTTTCGTTTCTGTCGCACAACCCTTTCTTGGTGATGCGTTTTTTTCCCCTCAGTGTGTGACACGTACACAGATCAGTATGTTAGTTTTTTTTTACCTCTCTTTCTGCATCGAAATCATTTCCTACAAACATGTCACATAAGTTACTACCATTGTGCTTAGAGCCAATTGAACCATTTGAAAACAATCATGTGGGAAATTAAAGCGATTTTATAAAGCCACCTCCAGACGTCTGGGGCAAAATATCGGCAGTGGGGACATAGAAAATGGTGCATGTAATATATGACTACAAATAGTATTTATGCAGAAGAAACAAAATCTGTTTACGAATCCCGTCTGTCACAATGTATGCTGTTATTTTTGATTTGTTTTCTGAGTAGAATTTCCCGCATATGCTCCTCTTATGCTGCTCTTAAGCTACCCTAGTATTCATGAAGAGATTTTTCAAATTTTGCTACTCCTCAAGATATATTAATTTAAGCAGTGGTAATTATAATGTAAGCATTGCTTAATATTAGTGTGAAGCAATTACGTCACCTTTACTCAATAATTTTATTATTGTGTTGTGTACTTTCTTTTGGTTTGTTTTCTTCCAAATAATTGTTTTTTAGAAATCAGCTTTTCCACTCTGTACTTGTCATTCATAACCAGTTTTCATATTATCTCAGCCAACACACAGGTCCTTTGTTAAATTGGTAATGCTATTTCTTTCATAATATGTTCGTCTGTTCCCGTGTTTTGCAAATATGTTATTTCAACACATTTAGGCCTACCAGCTAGGTTCCTAAATGATTAATCCTGGAGACGAAAGATATAATGTTTCGCTCCCTGCACCTATTTTCTTAAATAAGAGGCAATGTAACGAATTTTCAGCCTTCCATGTTTGTCGCGGTATTTTATCGCCACACAACCTTCAACGTCTAACTGTCCTTCTGCCAGAACACTTGTTTGTTTCTTGTGTCACTTGACTAACACTCCTTGGTTTATTTTTACACCTATCAGATTTCATTGGCGATAAATGAAATGTCATAGCGCTTTCTCTGCTTTGTGAACCTTAATTGCAATTTCCACAATAAGATCATATTGAAAACCTAACAAATTGGTTGCATCAGTATGTTAGTTCTTTTTACCTCTCTTTCTGCATCGAAATCATTTCCTACAAACATGTCACATAAGTTACTACCATTGTGCTTAGAGCCAATTGAACCATTTGAAAACAATCATGTGGGAAATTAAAGCGATTTTATAAAGCCACCTCCAGACGGCTGGGGCAAAATATCGGCAGTGGGGACATAGAAAATGGTGCATGTAATATATGACTACAAATAGTATTTATGCAGAAGAAACAAAATCTGTTTACGAATCCCGTCTGTCACAATGTATGCTGTCATTTTTGATTTGTTTTCTGAGTAGAATTTCCCGCATATGCTCCTCTTATGCTGCTCTTAAGCTACCCTAGTATTCATGAAGAGATTTTTCAAATTTTGCTACTCCTCAAGATATATTAATTTAAGCAGTGGTAATTATAATGTAAGCATTGCTTAATATTAGTGTGAAGCAATTACGTCACCTTTACTCAATAATTTTATTATTGTGTTGTGTACTTTCTTTTGGTTTGTTTTCTTCCAAATAATTGTTTTTTAGAAATCAGCTTTTCCACTCTGTACTTGTCATTCATAACCAGTTTTCATATTATCTCAGTCAACACACAGGTCCTTTGTTAAACTGGTAATGCTATTTCTTTCATAGTATATTCGTCTGTTCCCGTGTTTTGCAAATATGTTATTTCAACACATTTAGGCCTACCTGTTAGGTGTCTAAATGATTAATCCTGGAGACGAAAGATATAACGTTTCGCTTGCTGCACCTATTTTCTTAAATAAGAGGCAATATAACGAATTTTCAGCCTTCCATGTTTGTCGCGATATTTCATCGCCACACAACCTTCAACGTCTAACTGTCCTTCTGCCAGAACACTTGTTTGTTTCTTGTGTCACTTGACTAACACTCCTTGGTTTATTTTTACACCTATCAGATTTCACTGGCGATAAATGAAATGTCATAGCGCTTTCTCTGCTTTGTGAACCTTAATTGCAATTTCCACAATAAGATCATATTGAAAACTTAACAAATTGGTTGTTAATGCAACAACGACATCGCTGCGAGTATCTTCAGGAACGTGTAAATTTTCGCGACTGTTTACAGGCATAACACTCGAGCACTGTAATCGCGTCATGTCAACCTCACCGGGCGTAACGAACACCACGCATCGACGACAAACCTCCCTGGCGTACAGAGACCACTGTCTTAGTACAGTAGTCTCGTCGTCTAATGCGTCCAGGTAAAAAGTCACCTTGTTTTCGCTCTTATCACTGCTTACAATATTAAATACAGCTATACTGAGCAAACTGGCGCAGTGGTTAGCACACTAGAGTCGCATACTGGAGGTTGACCGTTCAGATTCACGTTCAGTCATCGTGATTTAAAATTTGCGTGATTTCGGTAAAGCGCTCCAGGTAATTGCAGGGAAAATTCCGTTGAAAAGGACACGACCAATATTCTTCCCCATCCTTTTGTAGTGCGAACTTTTGATCTGTCTCTAATGATCTCATTGTTGGCTGGATGTTGAATTCTAGTCTTCCCTCCTTTTACTCACAGTTTGGTGACTGCTATTCCAAATCAACAAGTGGCTACAGAATTGCAAGATATTCGTATCTTGGCCGCACCGCCAAGCACGCTCTTATCAGCCAGACGATGGAAACTGAGACTAACGCTTAGATAAACTTGTGCGTGCTGAAGTGCTCGGAGAGAGCATGCCATTGCAGATCCTCTGTCGCCTTAAAACTCTGGCGGGCAATGCAGTTAAGATGACATTTACCTGCCAAACCCTTATTGGAAGCACCTGGTCATGAGTTTCCGGAAGAGTGGGACGCCACCACTCGCCAGCCGCTATGGATTGTGTTATCTACATTTGTAATCATAACTCAGTTCGATTCAATGTCCGAAAGTTCTTGACAGTATGCGCTGTGGACCTTGAAACTTAGATACTAGGGATATACCTGTCTACAAACATTGTTGCTGTCTTTTCCAAAGCAGGAGATTCCACTTCATGCGTAAATACAATGCTGGTAAGTAAAATGGCAACATAATGAAGGATAGCAAATAACGAATTTTACTTATTGTGCGTAGACACCGTAAAAGGAAGAATGCATAATTAAATTTATAGATGACTTGGAGAAACACAGAGCGTAAAATTCAATATACAGAGCTGAGAATTCTGGCAACAATAATGGTTCAAGCCGGCTGGACATTGAATCGAAGTGAGCTAGGATTACAGATCTAGACAACATATCCATAGCGGCTGGCAAGAGGTGGCGTCCCAGTCTTTAGGAAATTCATGACCTGGTGCTTTCAATAGAGGAGATACACTTCTGGCCATTAAAATTGCTACACCACGAAGATGACGTGCTACAGACGTGAAATTTAATCGACAGGAAGAAGATGCTGTGATATCCAAATGATCAGCTTTTCAGAGCATTCACACAAGGTTGACGCCGGTGGCGACACCTACAGCGCGCTGACATGAGGAAAGCTGAGATGCATACAGTCTCAGCAAACTCACGAAATTTTATTCGGCGGTCTTGCATTACAATATCATGGATTTTGTCATCAACGGCCTTTTTTGCGGTGACCTCAACTGGACGGCTGGAGCGCGCTTCGTCATTGGTGCTTGTACGACCACGCTTAAATTCATTAATCGAAAAGTGAATAGTCTTCAATGATGGTACAGACTCGGTGTGAACTTCATACAGTTCTGTTTTGATTTGTATGGCAGACCAATCCTTCAAGTGAAAATGTTTAATAACAGTAGGTAACTCGGTTTTCTCCGTTTTCGATCGCAGTCAACACATTTGCCAATTCAGACGCCTGTCAACAACGAAATGTATGCTGTACAGTGCTGAAATGCTTTATACGATCCTTGGAATAATCAAGCCTACCAACTATGAAGACATAACAAAAATGTTCCATTCTTTTGCGGAAGTTTACCAGACTTATCAAACCACCCTCGTAAGGTGGACTTAGTGTTTGTTGGAAGTGGAAGGATTTGGTGTTTGAAAAGATCAGAATTTATGCTTTCTTGAGGTCAAGTGACAGAAAGATGGCAGATTTGTGGTTGCTAAGTTGGTAGTACAGGAGGTGGTTACGCTACATGAGTTCGTCGTCATTCGCTACATACAGCTGCATGTGTTACTGAATCAGTGTTATGCACTTATAGATATATTTTTGAAACCAGTAGTGACGTTAGTGAGAGAGAGAATGGCGGAAAAACTCGGTGCACATTTGACGACTCATGGGCTTCGGCTGCCTGCCAGGACGATATTGCGCAGTGGCAGCTCCTTTGGACAGAAAATGAGAGTGAGGCCGTTAAGATCATGCTCAGCAGGCAAGACAAAAATACTGTTAGTCACGCCTCGTGCAAAGTCAGCGGTATGTGTTATGGGTCGTCTCCATGAAGAATGTGCCTCTGTTACCGACGCCGGGTCCACATGTCTTTGAAGTCACTGTCGCTGCACCAAACATGTTGCATTAGGCAGACAAACTCTCCGTTCATAACAAAATCTTATTGCAGTTGTGCTGATTTGTTCCATGTTCATTGGATTTCTGAGTATGTTTATCAGTACAAGTTGTGAACTGCAATGCGTTAAGAATATATAGCGTTTCTAACAGGATTCCTCTGTTCGTAAATTCTCTTACACGACGATTTCAAATAACACAATGTGTTTTGCAACACACACTCATCTTGTAGCTCTAGAATCATCTACTGTCACAGCGTTGTTGTCCAGTCCTGCAAGTAGGATCCAACAGATGCCCTTTGATCCAGAGCTTTTGCATTTCGAGTTATGTGTGGTGTCACTCGTCCGAGGAATCGTAGAGCTACGTTAATCTGGCGACTGTATTTTGTCCAATTAGTTCAGCTAGCCACACAGACTGCCATGAGTAATTAACTGACCTCAGGTCGAGACTGACAGAGCCATTATACCACATCTACATCTACATCTACATACATACTGCGCAATCCACTAGACGGTGCGTGGCGGAGGGTACCTCGTATCATAACTAGCATTTTCTCTCCCTGTTCCACTCCCAAACAGAACGAGGGAAAAATGACTGCCTATATGCCTCTGTAAGAGCCCTAATCTCTCTGCCGGCCGGTGTGGCCGAGTGGTTCTAGGCGCTACAGTCTGGAACCGCGCGACCGCTACGGTCTCAGGTTCGAATCCTGCCTCGGGCATGGGTGTGTGTGATGACCTTAGGTTAGTTAGGTTTAAGTCGTTCTAAGTTCTAGGGGACTGATGACCTCAGAAGTTAAGTCCCATAGTGCTCAGAGCCATTTGAATTTGAACCTAATCTCTCTTATCTTATCTTTGTCGTCTTTCCGCGAAATGTAAGTTGGCAGCACTAAAATTGTACTGCAGTCAGCCTCAAACGCTGGTTCTCTAAATTTCCTCAGTAGCGATTCACGAAAAGAACGCCTCCTTTCCTCTAGAGACTCCCATCTGAGTTCCTGAAGCATTTCCACAACACTCGCGTGATGATCAAACCTACCAGTAACAAATCTAGCAGCCCGCCTCTGAATTGCTTCTATGTCCTCCCTCAATCCGACCGGATAGGGATCCCAAACGCTCGAGCAGTACTCAAGAATAGGTCGTAGTAGTGTTTTATAAGCGGTCTCCTTTACAGATGAACCACATCTTCCCAAAATTCTACCAATGAACCGAAGAAGACTATCCGCCTTCCCCACAACTGCCATTACATGCTTGTCCCACTTAATATCGCTCTGCAATGTTACGCCCCAATATTTAATCGACGTGACTGTGTCAAGCGCTACGCTACTAATGGAGTATTCAAACATTACAGGATTCTTTTCCCTATTCATCTGCATTAATTTACATTTATCTATATTTAGAGTTAGCTGCCATTCTTTACACCAAATACAAACCCTGTCCAAGTCATCTTGTATCCTCCTACAGTCCCTCAACGACGACACCTTCCCGTACACCACAGCATCATCAGCAAACAGCCGCACATTGCTATCTACCCTTTCCAAAAGATCATTTATGTAGATAGAAAATAACAGCGGAACTACCACACTTCCCTGGGGCACTCCAGATGATACCCTCACTTCCGATGAACACTCACCATGGAGGACAACTACTGGGTTCTATTACTTAAGAAGTCTTCGAGCCACTCACATACTTGGGAACCAATCCCATATGCTCGTACCTTAGTTAGGAGTCTGCAGTGAGGAACCGAGTCAAACGCTTTCCGGAAGTCAAGGAATATGGCATCCGTCTGATACCCTTCATCCATGGTTCACAAGATATCATGTGATAAAAGGGCGAGTTGCGTTTCGCAGGAGTCGTGCTGATACATGGACAGCAACTTCTCTGTCTCAAGGAAATTCATTATATTCGAACTGAGGATATGTTCGAGAATCCTGCAACAAACCGATGTTAAGGATATTGGTCTGTAATTTTGAGGATCCGTCCTTCTACCCTTCTTATATACAGGCGTCACCTGCGCTTTTTTCCAGTCGCTCGGGACTTTACGTTGGGCAAGAGATTCGCGATAAATGCAAGCTAACTGAGGAGCCAATGCAGTAGAGTACTCTCTGTAAAACCGAATTGGAATCCCATCAGGACCTGGCGATTTATTTATTTTCAACCCATTCAGCTGCTTCACAACCCCAGGGTTGTCTATCACTACGTCCTCCATACGGGAACCTGTACGAGACTCAAACGGCGGTATGTTTGACCGACCACAAGAGGATGGATTTGAAGACATTCCTGTACACCGAGTTGACACTGATGAGTCGGTAGAGTTAGATGGCACTGGTAGCGTTTTTGGGTTTAAGGAAAAGTAGGATATGGGAAACTTTCTCGGCATAGGATAGTAGCCTGCATGAAGGATCAAACTGTAGAGTTTGGCAAGGATTTCTATGAAGTGCATGGGCATTTTTAAAATTTCCGATACGTAATATCGTCGTTATCAGGAGTAGTGTTTAGTTTTTTTGTACCATTTGTATGATCTCTTGTGCTATGATTAGAGTATTAATATCTGCTTGTGATATGTGGTTTATCTACTGGAAACTGGAGCACGAGGTGGATGGGAGTGTTAATTCGCTCATGGACTACATGGTATTAATAGTAATCAAGCTGCAGGTCGTCATCAGGGGTTGTAAAAGTATCTGAAAGGTGGAATGCAAAGCGCTTAGCTTCATTCAAGTTGTCAGGACTGGCTAGTAGAAAATAGGTTTATTTGCAGTACTTGGAGGAGTTTATGGTTAATGTACTGTTGAGAACGGTACTTGTTCGGAGACAGTCCAGGCGTTTCCTTGCGTTCAGTAGGTTTCTGATGTGCTTCTGTATTTGGACATGGAGTGTGAGTGATTATTAATATCTCCATGTTAATCCTAATAGTACAATCTGTAAAGTTACTACGCAGAAAGTTTGAGAGGCAAGTATGATGAGACATTCATATTTTATTTTATTTTTAAAAAAATTCTCCTTTTTTAAAGTTTATTGTTATACCCAGAAAACCTATGGCAACATGCGTATACATCCCGAACCATATACTACTTCCATTTCTCATTTTTGTAAATTATTTATTAAAGACTTCCAAGAGCTTGACTCTGCTCTCAGGCGCATCATTTACTACTTTGTTTCTGTGTCACAATCAAGTGTAGACGTTTCATTTTCATCCACTGTAAGTAATTTACAATGAGGAGCCTACCAGTCAAATCAAATCTGGTAAAGGATACTCTTATTTTATTAGGAATAAACTGTTCACTCACATTAATAATAGTTTCTGAGGTTTAATCGATTTCAACTTGAACACTTTTAATATTTTCGTCTGATGGTTCTGAGTCACGATTCAGTGCATTAATCATTTTCATTTTAAATCAGAACGAACATTACTACTGAAGATGGCCAAGGTGACAAGGAAGCAGATATCATATATGATTTTTCACTCTTTGTGAAGTCGCACGAGGGATGTCCCAAAAACACAATCTCATTTCTATAAAGTTTTTAAACGATAATGACGTCCAAATGTTTATAAAGTTTTTAGACGATACTAAAGTCCAAACACGGTTCTTCGACAACAAAAGGGACACAGAATCATGCTTTGGAGTACAGAGTGACAAGGAAAATATATATCTTCTTGTTGCGATGATTCAAATTTATCACTGAACATAAAAATTTTCAAGCAGAAAATTATGTTTGTCATCCACTTTGCTTGATAGATACCCTAGAGCATGGAAAGATATCCGCCGACATGGTGCTATGACAAGAGAGGTCGCATTTAATTTTAAAGAAAATCAGTATAATCATCTCTAGGTTGTTATTTTCTCAAAGTATTTCCAACAAACGTGAGAATTCGGAACACATCAACTTGATGCAAATGTTCCCTGACTTTTTCGTGTTGAAGTCTTGTTTGGAATTTGACATTAATTCAACATCAACGTTTTTAAATTCTTTCAGGAATTATAGTTGTACCTGTGTTTGTACAGCTCATCTTTCACACAAAAACGTATCTGAGGAGAATTTCATATACCGGTATCTGACGCCTGTTGATAAGTACAAACATTCTTTTTCCGAGAGCTGTTAAGTGAAACCACATATGTCTAAAAACGATCGTAGTTTACTCAGTTTTGTGAAAAACTTATGCATTAATATATCAAGTTAAGCGACCGAAATACATCAAAATTTTGAGCATTGAATCACTTGTAACTTTATTCTTTATTTTCAAAAACATTTGTATAAAATTTATATTATATAAGTTCATAAATACAGGGTGTACATAAAGTCTGGGAACACGTTTAATCATTTATTGCACAAGACCTAAACGTTGTACATATGTCATACATATTGCATTTTGAAGAGAAACTCTGAAAGTTTTTTTTACAAACATTCGATATGTGAACCATGAGTGATCCAGCAAACGTCATTGTGATAATCGAATTCTTGCCATACCTGTCCCAGCATGGCATCATCTACTGTGGCAGCCAATTCCCATATTCTCTCCCAGAGCTCTGCTACATGAAGTGGTAGAGGCGGTACATACACCAGGCCTTTATAACGTGTCCCCACAGAAAAAAGTCACACGGAGTGAGATCTGGTGATCGGGGAGGCCATTTCATGAAACAGCTGTTCTCTTCCATAGCACGGCAGATCCATCAATGCGGCAGCTCCGTGTTCAGGTACCCACGAACTTCACGATGAAAATGGGGTGGAGCCCCATCCTGCTTAAAGATGAACGGAGAGTCCGATTGCATTTGAGGCATCAACCATTGCTGCAACATGTCCAAGTAGGAATATCCAGTGACAGTGCTCTCGGTGAAGAAGAATGGTCCATACAGTTTTCGACGTGACAAGGCAAGGAAAACATTTACTTTGGGGGAATCACGCTCAAATTGAACGCATTCGTGTTGATGCTTTGTACCCCAGATTCAACGATTATGGTTCAAATGGCTCTGAGCACTATGGGACTCAACTGCTGTGGTCATAAGTCCCCTAGAACTTAGAACTACTTAAACCTAACTAACCTAAGGACAGCACACAACACCCAGCCATCACGAGGCAGAGAAAATCCCTGACCCCGCCGGGAATCGAACCCGGGAACCCGGGCGTGGGAAGCGAGAACGCTACCGCACGACCACGAGATGCGGGCTCAACGATTATGCCTGTTCACTTTCCCACTGGTGTGAAAAGGGCTCGGTCTCTAAAAATTAAGCGATCAACAATTCTATCCCCATCCTCATTCAATTGTTGCAACTGTGAACAAAACTCAAAACGCTTGTCTTTGTCTTTATCACTGAACTTCTGTTCTAGCACTAGTTTGAATGGTTTCATAGACAGCTTCTGTCACAGGACTTTCCACACTGTCATTGGAGCCATTTCAAGTTCACGGGATGCACGATGCACTGACTTCTTTGGTCTCCTTATGAATGTCTGTCATAAGCGCTCCACATTCACTTCACTCACACTGGGACGTCCATTTCTCTTTGTCGGGCACAAGCAACCCGCCGAAACGAATTTGCTGTGTCAGTGGTAAACGGCCTTCCTTGTTGGTGGCTTCTTACTGTACTGGGTTCTAAACATCCGTTGAACAGCTGTAGCTCACTTGTTTTTGTCGAACTCCAACATACAGAAAGCTCGCTCCGCACCTGAACTCGCCATGTTTGCGACTAGCGCTGACTATCGGCAAATTACCAAACTACGCTGTGGCGGTATACATGAAAAAAAAAAACTTTCAGGGTTCCTCTTCAATATGACATTATGTGTGATATCTGTTCAATGTTTGGTTCTTGTGCAATAAATAATTGAAAGTGTGCCCGGACTTATGTACACCCTGTACATTACTTACTGAATTGTGTTTCATATTCGCTTTACTCTCCCCTTTCATGGCTGCGTCCACTAGTGAAGAGATTCCATGAGTGAAGCCTGGTTTTCCTTCTAACCGCTGCTTATTCAAAACTTTCTTCTGCAACAGTAATGATGTACAATGCTCAAATTGTTTGTTATTGCTCGTGAACCTCTGACAGTCTTACAGCGTGTTTTTTTGTAACTGTCTTCGTTGTTGATACAAAGTTCCTAAATTTCGTCTGCAGTTTCTCAAACTCTGTGTCGGAATTCTTTTCTCAACAAATTATCAGTTTATGCACATTTAGTGTGACACTTTGACCCTCAGTTAATGTACACACCCGCAAATCTAAAAGAGAACTATTGACGTTTCTGTAACGGACGACAGCTTACTTTCAGTTCCTTCATACGAATAATATCCGAGAAAATAAATTTTCTCCGATAAGTGAAATGAAGGCAAATACACTGTCGTCACTACTATTGCTACAGCCCCTATAAACTGAAAAACGACCGGAATGGTCCATGTTGTTTGTGTAATATAAGAGACAGTCTAATGGAAACGAGACAGACGGAAAAAAGTAAGTAAACTGTTTATTATTCCAAAAGCAATCGCCATAAGTGTTAGTACATATACTCCACTGTCAGACAAGACGGTCAGTGCCTTCAAGGAGAAATGTTTGCAGTTGCCTACGGTGCCATGATTGTTGTACCCAGACGTGTACATCTTTATCCGGAGCAAACTCAGCGAAATGACAGAGCGTAGGCGAAACATGTGGGCCACCCCCACATGTGGCCAAGGTTGTTCCGAGTATGCTGCAGAAACCTCGTTGGGAAGCCCTTACACAGCCTTCATACAATCACGATCTCTTCCCACGCGATTTCCATATTTTTGGAGCTCTGAAGAAAGACATTCGTGTCGTGGCCGTCAATTTGCTTTGAACAAAGAGGTTCATGTTTGGGTGCAATCATGGTTCCACAATAACCGCATACATATTTCTATGGAGGTATTGACCATCTTGTGTCATAGTGGGTTAAACGCATTAACAGTTATGGAGACTACATCTGAAACAATAAACAAAAATGGTTCAAATGGCTCTGAGCACCATGCGACTTAACTTCTGAGGTCATCAGTCCTAAGGACATGACACACATCCATGCCCGAGGCAGGATTCGAACCTGCGACCGTAGTGGTCGCGCGGTTCCAGACTGCAGCGCCTAGAACCGCTTGGCCATTCCGGCCGGCAAAACAATAAACAGTTTATTTACGTGTTTACTTCTATATTGTCTTCATGTGATTGCCATTTATGAGAAGGAAAGGCTCGGTTTGCTCTGCCCTTTCAGCGCCTCTCTTGCGATCATTGACGTTTCATATCCTCCGACCAGTAAGGTCTGCGTAAAGATAATTCATTCAGTTAAGGGGTTTGAAGTAAACAACGCACATACATCAGGAAAAGAATAAAGTTATCACACAAATTAATGTAACACGAAGTTGACGGTTTTTTATCCGATTTTGAAGGCAGTGTGGCACACTTCCCCTTATACAACTGAGCCCAAGAAGATTCATTAAACATTTAAAAAAAGTGCCCTTTAAGAGCCACCCTCGAATACACACTGACTGATGACAGTTGACCGCTTTTCACGGTGATTATAAGCTCTCCCGATGAAAGACAAGCTGCATTTTTTTTCATGGTGCATTATGACTGCTAGGCCTGCAATCTTATTACTTTAGGCAGGCCGTAGTGCTGCAGACAGATCTCTTAACCACCACCACGCAGCAAAATTGTGCTACGCAGTTGAGTCCACGGGCACTGTGGCCCATGTAGCACCACGTGGAGGTGAGGCTGCGTAGAGCTCTTTTATCTGCAGTTTGATGTTATCTTATATTTACTTATAGCAATTACACTTATTTTTAAAGAAAAATACAGAAATTGGAAGTAGAAAATTATAAATTTATGATATAATTTAAGAAGAGAATGAAAGAAGACAGGAAAGGGTAGGTATAAATACTCCTTCACCAACACCACCTGGGGAAGGGAACTTGATAATGAACTTAAAGTCTAGCGTCCACATGTGGTGGTATTATGCACATGAACCTCCCTCTTTGGGAAAACTCCATTTGTTCAGTCCGTGCGGATCTAATCTATGTTGGTGTTGTTTGTCAGAGAGCTGTGTTCAAAATGGTTCAACTGGCTCTGAGCACTATGCGACTTAACCTCTGAGGTCATCAGTCGCCTAGAACTTAGAACTAATTAAACCTAACTAACCTAAGGACATCACACACATCCATGCCCGAGGCAGGATTCGAACCTGCGACCGTAGCGGTCGCTCGGTTCCAGACTGTAGCGCCTAGAACCGCATGGGCACTCCGGCCGGCGAGAGCTGTGTGAGTTGGTTTTTGTTCGCTTACATAACTACTGCTACCACTTAGTTAGTAAACAAATTCTGCATGACTTTGGAACAATACCTGCCTGAATGTAATCTGATTAAGCCATATACCGTTCTTAAATAGCTGTAGAGAAATAATAAGCCATCAATAACCTATTATCAACGTTGTAAAAACATTTTTGTAGAATATAACTAGACTTTTTTGAGTAGTGGTTCTATTAATTTTCTGTAACTGCGTAACATGCATGATCTGTTTCTGTTATGTATTTACACTGTTTGCTTGATTACTTTATATTAAATTTATATTACATTCATATTATTACATTTACAATGTGTAACTATTAACAATGTTGGATACAGGTTTAACGTGGATTCTTGAACAATATATATCCATGGACTATTCTAATTACTTCTACTTTTACTTTGATTCATTCATAATAAGATATTAATTACAATCTTTGACTAATGTTCACATGAGTAGTTCTGTGCGTTTTATATGTTTTATGTTATGTATATTTTGTATGTCCGTGTTATATCAATCTTGTCACTGTCACGAGTTTCATCGTCGGTACTGGAGTTACTCGTGCTATCTAGGTCGTCCTGTCTTCATCGTCTGCTCCTTCTGTATTGATGAGTCTGTTTGAATATGTCCTGTTCTGCTTTTGAAATGTTGGCGATTGCGTTCGACTGCGTCCATGTATTTGGGTTCCTCAGTGCATCATATAGAGTTGTTTCTGTCAAGTGTTCTACGTCATTACGTAAGTACTTGTTCAAAAGGAAGTGTTCTGGGAAACCAATTTCCCTGAATGTGCAACGATTGCTTTCTGAAAGTGACATGCGCTGCAGGTGCATGGGATAAGGGCCGTGTACAGACACAAAATGAACCTTGCCTCGGTTGAAGTTGTCTTGGCGCAGCCGTGACAGCTCCCTGATATGGGGAAAAGTAAATAGAAATCGAGGCCCTTATCACTCACATCTCACTCTTTTTGCCGTGTCCACACATCAGTTTTTAGTTAGCGCCTATCTTCTTTGTGTTGCCCAGTGATCTGCAACTGTCTCTCAGGTCTACCCATTTTCAGCCAGTATGTTGCAGCCCGATATGTGATGGTTATATCTATCAGGTGTATTCGAGGCACCACATACAGCAAATCGACTGATGAGGTGCCGAGTGCCCCAGATACTCCAAGTAGCAGGTACCTCTGCCCCCGCCTAACAGTGATCCTGTTCATGACGAGAGCGGGTCTATGTGTCCATGTACTAACTTCAGAGCTCAATACCGACTCGAAGAGTGCATAGTGGTACATTCTTATGTGTGAGAGTGATAGTCTGTATCGTGTCGAATTAATGCAATTAGTTTGTGAAGTATACTTTCGGCTTTATTTCCGATTAGCCGTGTGTTCGTTGAAGCTATGTCGTTCGTCAATATGTGCAGTGGATAATTATGGTATTTCCAGATGAAAGCCGATTTTGCATCATGGGTGACAGACCCACAGCTCGTCAGGTGTGAACCCAATGAAACCCTGAAGGTAACTATGGGAAGCAAGGACATACCAAGGTGTTGGAAGGCTGTACTTTGTTCAGCCTTCCAACGCCTTGTGCAGGGAACAATGAAAAGTGATCAGTACGAAGTTGTTATTGGGCGACCTCTGATATTCACTGCTTGTGATGCTTTCCCAGATGCGCAGTGGATTTTCCAACAGGATGTGGCTCCAAACTACACATCAGAAAAGGTGAGTTTTGGTTATTTGATCTTGGTAATACAATATCCAAGGTTACTGCTGTTACGCATCGTCCAAATCTATAATGTCATATTTGTGATGACTGAATTGAGCATCAGCGAACTTTCATGGCTGGGAAATTCCCCAGACCTTAATCCAGTTCAAAATTTGCGGCGAATGGTTGGGAAAGGGGTTCAGAAGAAGCGGCCTGCAACAAAACATGAACTGTTGGAGGTGATTCTGGTTCAAAATGGCTCTGAGCACTATGGGACTCAACATCTTAGGTCATAAGTCCCCTAGAACTTAGAACTACTTAAACCTAACTAACCAAAGGACATCACACACACCCATGCCCGAGGCAGGATTCGAACCTGCGACCGTAGCATCCTCGCGGTTCCGGACTGCAGCGCCAGAACCGCACGGCCACCGCGGCCGGCGAGGTGATTCTGAAAGTGTGGCACCATGAAATTGACATCAATACCGTAAATAAACTGATTGACTCCATGCCTGACAGATTGAAGGCTGTTGTAAGGACCAGGGGGGTCCAACAAAAAACTAAGATCATTTAAAGCATGACAACTGAATAACACACTTGTGAACACAGTATTTTACACTATGACCGAATGCGACCTATAGTAACATGGTGTCAAGTGCCCATTCACTTTATGTGGCATATGAAGTAAGAGCATGTCTATGCGTCATATTGTGATCGCTTTAAAGTCCTCACACGCTGTGAAAAGACATTTGACATCAACACGTGAGGTTTGGCTATCACGATCTCGATCAGTACGTTAAAATCGGCCTGTGCTGCAGCGAAACCACATGACTATGTGACTAAAATGGACGAACACGACACCCCACTTGCTCTTACGAAGATGTCAGAGTCACAAACCTTTCGTCAGCAACACCAGAGCAGCCCGACCACGGTCTAACGGTAAGTCGTTCTAGGCATCACGTTCATTTTAACACTAAATATCGTCGACACTTTGAAGAGGGGAAGGGGTGGAGTAGCATCGGTAGGTTACCACTCCCTGGTTTATACAGGATGTCCAAGGGAGAAATGGTCAGTATGGAAGGATATAGTTGGAACGATCATTCGAAGCAAGAAAAGTTTAGTAGACAAGGGATCTAAAACGCATACCTTAGGAGCAATGATCATTTCTCCATCTTTGATACTATGAAACAGAGCTCGTCTACAGCAAGTTGTTTGCTTTCCATATTTTGTGAGGCGGTAGTATGAGCCAAAATAAAGAAAACAAATGTCCAGTAAAGATGGGCTCCAAAGTGCATACCTTAAGAGTTACAAGCACGTGTTCATCTTCGCTCCTGTGAAACACAACTCTTCTGCTGAATAAGTGCCCGTAGCTCTTAAGATGTGCATTTTAGAGCCCATGTTTAGTAGACTTTTTTTTCTTGTTTTGGTCCACACCATATGTTCCCAAAATATGGAAAGCAAAAAGCTTGCCGTAGAATAGATTTCCTTCACAGCGTCAAAAAAGAAGAAGTGTTCATAGTTCTTAAGGCATGCATTTTAGAGTCCAAGCTTACCAAACTTATGTGCTTCGAACGATCGTTTCTGTCACATCCCATTCCTCCTGGGGCACCTTGTGTAAAGAGCCTTGCACATGCATCGATGTATCGGTCGACCAACCAACCATGCATCCAACCTCGTGGCTGCCTCCACACTGTCCGATACACGGCGCTCAGAGACCACAGCCGCCCTGCTCCTGTTGGTCGCTGTTTATAAACTCGTATGTTAGGTTCGTTGCGGTTGTGTTGCTCGAGATGCCGTCTGGTTAGACTGTTGTATAACAATTTTTGAATTAATGATCGTATAAGAAGGTGAGAACTATTGGATACAGAATGGGAAAACGAAGGTGAAGTAGATGCTGCTGTGGTAGAAGACATGGAGCAGGAAATAAACAGAGAAGAAGAGTGCCAGGAAACTGTAGTTGCATGTGTAGAACTAAAAATTTCACTATACGTGTGTGTGTATATATCTTGTAATCTCACTTGTTCCACATCATATCGATAAATAATCGGGAAAATGAACTATGGAACATGACATAACTAAAACTAAACTAAACTAAAACTGCCGAGGAAGGTATACTGGAAGAAGTTAATGCTAGTATCAAGACTCTTAAAAACAATAAAGCGCCGGTGGAACACAATATTACAGCAGAAGCA
Source organism: Schistocerca americana (assembly GCF_021461395.2). Classification (NCBI taxonomy): domain Eukaryota; kingdom Metazoa; phylum Arthropoda; class Insecta; order Orthoptera; family Acrididae; genus Schistocerca; species Schistocerca americana. The sequence goes on along the minus strand of NC_060122.1, from coordinate 256,752,689 downwards.
ATAAAATATGGCGGAGAAATACTAATAAGGGTTTTGCATGAGATTATAATGGAAATACGGCGGAAAGAAAATATGCCGGAACAGTAGAATTCGGCTGCACTCTGTCCTATACATAAGAAACATGACAAAGCGGACTGTGAGAATTTTAGAGGAATTACACTGCTATATATAGTATATACAGAATTAGGAAAAATCATGGGCAGCGACTGAGTACACACGTAGAAGAATATCTAGGAGACTTCAGTGTGGTTTAGGGAACTCATAGATCCACTACAGATAAGATTTTTACGATCAGACAGATCCTTGAAAAATGTTATAACATCGATGTCCACCAGCTCTTCATTGATTTCAAACAAACTTATGAAAGTATCAAAAAGGATCATCTCTGGAAGGCAATGCAAGACGCATGAGTACCCAACAAATTCATAAGACTGGTTCAAATGACTTTGAGAATAAAGTATGTAAAGTAAAGGTAGAGGACACGTTCTCAAAGGCATTTTAAACTAACCAAGGATTGCGACAGGGTGATATGCTCTCCCATACCGTGTTTAATGTCGCCTTGGAGAGTGTAACGCGAAAGACACAAAGTGGCAACCCTGTCGGAACACTGTTTAATAGAGTGATGCAGAATCTTGCATTTGCAGATGATACTGATTTGCTATCCAGGAGGAAACAGAACCTGGAAGAAAAACTTGAAAAATTAGAAAGATATGGAGCGGAGATGGGGCTGACAATTAATCAGTCAAAGTCAAAATATATGTTAACATCTAAGAGAAGGTATAGTGAAGGAGAAAGGAGGAAGCGCCGGCACGCCAGTCGGGAATGTCAGGGAAGAGAAAGCTGTGAGAAGAATTCAGCCAATCGCTCGCTGACTGGACCTCACTCCAGGAAGATAACGCGACAGCAGCGGCCCCCGTGTGAAGAGGACATAAGCGCCGTTACCGACTTGTGATGGCCCAGTTCTATAGCAGCTTCCAGATTAGCTACACCAGTAGCAGCAACAACGCTAGTCCATTCGCTTGTACTCTCTACGTAGCACTGACTTGGGATTGTCTATACTGAAGAAGACTGATTATTTTGTATGTCGCCCTTTGCTTGCGACACATCTGTTAATTGCCAAAGTTAATTATTGTAATTTTCTTTTTGTAATAAAACTCATTAATACCACTTGTTTCATTGTTTGTCTAGCGAACCCAGTACGCAGGCTTCCTAGACACTATACTAACAATATGAGAGAACAAATATATGCAAGGATTACAACTGATAACAGAAGCTGCTTCGTACCGATGAAAGTATTTAAAGCAAGAAGCCTTAGTAGGAATCTGAAGCTGACAGTGTATCGTACAGTAGTGAGGCCTGTGGTGATGTACGATTAGGGGACTTGGACAATGATGCAATATGATGAGGAGTTGTTGCAGGGATGGGAAAGAAAGATATTTAGGGAAATCTTCGGGCAAGTGAATGGTAGGGGTTTTTGGCGAATCAGAAATAATATGATCAGAGAGTCGTACAGCAAAAGAGTAACAGATTAAATTGGTTGGGACACGTAGAAAGAATGGCGGAGAGCAGCACAATCAAGAAAGTTTTCAAAGGAAAACCAGGTGGACGGCGTATAAGGGGCAGACCAAGGACCAGATGGCTAGACAACGTGGAGGAGGTCTTGAAAAGAATGGGAATTAGAAGACGGAGAACCAAGACAGCCAGTAGAGGAGAGTGGGCGGAGATTGTCCGGGAGTAAAGTAAAGTAAAAAGCTTGCCGGAGAAGAGATTTGCTTCACAGTGTCGAATACGAAGCAGTGTTCATAGCTCTTAACGCATGCATTTTAGAGCCCATGCTCACTACACTTATTTGCTTCGAATGTTCATTTCTGTCAAATCCCGTTCCTCCTGGGACACCCTGTGTAAAGAACCCTGCACGTGCACTGATGTACCGTCGACTAACCAACCAACCATCCAACTTCGTGCAGCCTCCACGCTGCCCAATAAACGGCACTCAGCGACCACAGCGCCGCCCTGTTCCTATTGGTCGCTGTCTATTAGGTTCGTTGTGGTTGTGTTGTTCTAAATGGCTTCTGGTTAGACTGTTCTTTTTGGATTATTGATTCCATAAACAGGTGAGACAAAACTAAGGGTAGGTAAACGACTTATCAAAGTATGGAATTCATCCACACTTTTTTACTGAGGGAGACGGACTCCGACGATTTCCGAAATTATTTAAGAATGGACAAGAAGTGTTAGTCGGAGCTGCCAAGCCTCGTCGAACCATATTTGACGCAAAAGGTTACTCTCATCAGAGAACCTGCAATGTGTGGGGAGAGGCTCTTAGCTATGTTAAGGTTTCTAGCTACTGTCAGAACTAACGAGTAGCCCTAATTTAGTACAGCTGTATCTTTGCAGTTCCTGTGTAAAATTATTTCTGAAATCTGCATACTTGCCGGTTGCCTGAGGAAACATACACGGAAGCGCCAAAGAAATTAGTGTAGGCATGAGTATTCACTTACAGAGAAACTGAACAGGCAGAATAAGTCGCTGCTGTCGGCAACGCCTATATAAGACAACAAGTGTCTGACGCAATTGTTAGAGCAGTCACTGCTGCTAAAATGGCGTGTTATCAAGATTTATGTGAGTCTGAACGTGGTGTTGTAGTCGGCGGACGAGCGATGGGACACAGCATCTCAGAAGTAGGGAGGAATTTGGGATTTTCCCGTATGACCATTTCACGAGTGTACTGTGAACATCAGGAATCCCCTAAAACATCAAATATCCGACATTGCTGCGGCCGGAAAAAGATAGGACCAATGGCAACTGAAGAGAAACGTTCAAAGTGACAGTAGTGCAACCCTTCCGCAAATTGCTGCAGATTTCAAAGCTGGGCCATCAACAAGTGCCAGCGTGCGAACCGTTTAGCGAAACATCATCGATATGGGCTTTCGGAGCCGAAGGCTACTCGTGTACCCTTGATGACTGCACGACACAAAGCTTTACGCCTCGCTTGGGCCCGTCAACACCGACATTAGAGTGTTTATGATAGAAACATGTTGCCTTGTCAGACAAGTCTCGTTTCAACTTGTATCGAGCGGATGTACATGTGCGGGTATGGAGACAACCTCATGCATCCATCCTGCATGTCAGCAGGGGACTGTTCAAGCTGGTGGAGGCTCAGTAACGGTGTGGGGGGGTGTGCCGTTGGAGTGCTATGGGACCCCTGAGACATCTAGATTCGACTCTGACAGGTGACACGTACGTAAGCATCCTGTCTGATCAGCTGCATCAATTCATTTCCATTGTGCATTCCGACATCATCATCATCACCATTTAAAACTGATTATGCCTTTCAGCGTTCATTCTGGAGCATAGCCTCCCTTATAAAATTCCTCCATGATCCCCTATTCAGTGCTAACATTGGTGCCTCTTCTGATGTTAAACCTGTTACTTCAAAATCGTTCTTAACCGAATCCAGGTACCTTCTCCTAGAACCGCTCAGCCACCGCGGCTGGCTGATGCCAGTTCCCTCCAGCACTACTTACGACACTAGTCGAGTTCATGCCATGTCCTATTGCAGCACTTCTGCGTGCTCGTGGGGCGGTACACGATATTAGGCAGGTGTACCAATTTCTAGGTGTAATAAAAGCATAGTGAATACGTTGGAAAAATAATTGATATTCGTAAGCTTTTTGTACCTGATAAACGAACGAAAGCCGAAAATCAAAGTGAGTGATCGGAAAACGTACTACATGCGATGACATATCACAAGAAAAGGGAGAGTAAAACCGGAATATCTCTATTAAAAATCTCAGTGATTGTAATGATGAAGAAAATCTACCCATTAACTCTGCTGGTTGGTTGGTTTGGGGAAGGAGACCAGACAGCGTGGTCATCGGTCTTATCGGATTAGGGAAGGATGGGGAAGGAAGTCGGCCGTGCCCTTTCAGAGGAACCATACCGGCATTTGCCTGGAGTGATTTAGGGAAATCACGGAAAACCTAAATCAGGATGGCCGGACGCGGGATTGAACCGTCGTCCTTCCGAATGCGAGTCTAGTGTCTAACCACTGCGCCACCTCGCTCGGTAACTCTGCTGGCCTCAAGTGCTTTGATGAGAGGGATAGTACGAGGGCGTGTGGAAAAGTAATGTCTCCGAATTTTTTTTAATGTGAAAACGTTTGAAGTTTTTTTAATAAAACTAACGGTATTAACGTTTACATCTTTATTCTTCATGTCTATTTTTTAAAGCCCTCTGTCGCTAGAGGACTCAGACTATAAGCGTGTATCATGACGGTGTGTAACGAACTATGTTGTTGCGTGAGAAACAGCTTGCAGCATCCTGTAATCGAGTTGCGAATTCGAAGAGTTCCCCCACACATGTAGAACCTTTTCTTTTAGCATGACAGTGCCAGACCACACTCGAGTGCTGCGACACCTGCAACAATCCGACGCCTTGGGTTCACTGTCGTCGATCATCCCCCATACAGCAGCGACTTGCCTCCATCCGATTTTCATCCGTTTCTACAACTCAAAGGACTTTACCTGGAGAGTGATGAAGCGCGCAAGCAGAGGTGAGGTTGTGGCTCCATCAACAAAGTCAAATATTCTACAATGACTGTATCAACAAACTGGTCTCTTGTTTGGAGAAATGTGTTCGTCATCAGGATGACTATGCTGAGAAATATATGCACCGATATGACGAATAAAGATGTAGAATGTTAAAATCGTTTGTTTTATTTAAAAAGCTTTAAGAGGTATCGCACAAGAATTTCTGGGGCATTACTTGTCAGCACGACCTCGCAATTTCCTGGTCAGTATTTCCGATTTCGGAAATTACGTGCCAGAAAAGGGAGATTGACGATTCCCTAAAGTACAAGATTTTATTGAATCCATGGCAAACGAACTAAAATTATAATTTATAGAATGAGGTGAATGGCATAAAGAGAATATTTCGACTGGGCTGGCTGTCATTATGTACGAGGGCTATCCACAAAGTACATTACGTTTTAGAATTAAAAATAAATAAAGTATTGGAAATTTTTTTTATTATATACAGATGAAAGCACACTTAAATATCACTTTTTTACATAGTTGCCATTTAAATTAAGGCACTTATCGTAGCGATGGACGAGCTTGGAAATTCCTTCGTCGTAAAATTCGGCCGCCTGCGCCTTCAACCACGTGGTTACCTCTTCTTGAAGCTGTGCGTCATCAAAACGCTGCATAGCCAACCACTTCTTCATTGCTGGGAATAAGTGGAAGTCGCTCGGTGCCAGGTCGGGACTGTACGGCGGATGAGGAAACAACTCCCACTTAAAAGATTCGAGAACTTCACGAGTGGCATTTGCCGTGTGGGCCCGGGCGTTGTCGCGAATCAGCAAGATCTTTGAGCCCAACTTCCCCCGGCGCTTGTTTTGTATTGCTCTTCTGAGGTTGTGTAGAGTTTGGCAATACCTTTGAGAGTTTATTGTCGTGCCTCTTTCCAGGAAATTCACAAAAATGCATTTTTTCTGTCCCAAAAGACAGTCGCCATCACCTTCCTTGCCGACAGTGTCTGCATGCAATTCTTGGGTTTTTGGGGGTAATTTGTGTGCCCCCACTGCATTGACTACAATTTTGTCTCGCAGTTCACATGCTTAACCCATGTTTCGTCACCAGTAACGATGCGATTGAGTAATGAGTCGCAACGCTTCAAGAAGAGGTAACCACGTGGTTGAAGGCGCAGGCGGCCGAATTTTACGACGAAGGAATTTCCAAGCTCGTCCATCGCTACGATAAGTGCCTTAATTTAAATGGCAACTATGTAGAAAAGTAGTATTTAAGTGTGGCTTTCATCTGTATATAATAAAAAAATTTCCATTACTTTATTTATTTTTAATTCCAAAACGTAATGTACTTTGTCGATAGCCCTCGTATATGGTTGAATTATTCTAAAGCTGTTATAGGTACTTGATCTTTTATGTGTACTCGGATGGGTTTAAGGCACAAGAGACACAAGCAGCCACTACGGGGCACCAAGGTGAGAGAGGCGCCAGAGGTGCTCAAGTGCAAAATTTGTATACACGGTGTGTCGTAACTGTTAGCAAAATATGACGCAGGTGAAAGTGGCTGGCTCTGAGCACTATGGGACTTAATATCTGAGGTCATCAGTCCCCTAGAACTTAGAACTACTCAAACCTAACCTAAGCACATCACACACATCCATGCCCGAGGCAGGATTCGAACCTGCGACCGTAGCAGTCGCGCGGTTCCGGACTGAAGCGCCTAGAACCGCTTGGTCACCGCGGCCGGCCAGGTGAAAGTGTAAGATAGTAGAACTACTTTTATGGCAAACCTTTTTTAAAATTTAACTACTCGTGTGTTACTTTTCACATGTAATATACAGAGTCCGCCAGAAAAATGTATACGCACTTTAAGGAACGAAAAGTATTACTTAAGTGTTTATTTTACTTTTAATAATTGGTCACACATGTTGTACAAGCTTCAGTTTAGCACATGGTTACTTTAAATGTTCAAATTATTCACCGTTGACGGCTATACACATAACAGAACGGCGACCGCTCGCCGCAACTACGTCCGTCAATGTTACAGTGGAGATCGCTGCAAAAAATGGCTCTGAGCGCTATGGGACTTAACATCTGTGGTCATCAGTCCCCTAGAACTTAGAACTACTTAAACCTAACTAACCTAAGCACATCACACACATCCATGCGCGAGGCAGGATTCGAACCTGCGACCGTAGCAGTCGCGCGGTTCCAGACTGAGCGCCTAGAACCGCGAGACCACCGCGGCCGGCAGATCGCTGCACAAGTCGCTGTAATCTCCTGGCGAAGCTCCTCCTGCGTGCGTGGCTTACGTCTTTCACGGTTCCCTACAAGTAAAAGTCCATAGGTGTTAGATCTGGCGGCCGGCCGGAGTGGCCGAGCGGTTCTAGGCGCTACAGTCTGGAACCGCACGACCGCTACAGTCGCAGGTTCGAATCCTGCCTCGGGCATGGATGTGTGTGATGCCCTTAGGTTAGTTAGGTTTAAGTAGTTCTAAGTTCTAGGGGACTGATGACCTCAGCAGTTAAGTCCCATAGTGCTCAGAGCCATTTGAACCATTTGTTAGATCTGGCGACCGTGGAGGGAACTCAATGGGCCCTCTTCGTCCAATCCGGTGCCCTGGAAAACTGTCATCCGGGAAAGCTCGTACGGCTACATGGTAGTGTGGCGGCGCCCCATCCTGTTGGTAGAAGACCTCTTCATCAACTCCATAAAGCGCACGTATACCTGGCAAAATTGATGTGTGCAACATTTCCAGGTACACTTCACCAGTGACAGTAGCATCAAAGAAAAAGGGTACTACTAAGCCCCTAGATGATAGTCCACAGCACACATGAACCCCTGGTAGATTGACCGCTTTATACACACATTAACCCGCGGATTTGCCCCAGTACACACTGTTATGCCGATTCACGATTCCATTAAGTTTAAATTGTGCCTTGTCACTCCACACTATCTTCGTCACAAATTGTTCGCCATCAGTTACCATTTGAACATTTGCTGATACCATTCGCAAAATTGGATTCGGCGATCAGGATTGTCATCATTAATTGCGCGCAGTAATCGTGAAATGTAAACTTCTCACTTTGCAGCTTTCAGAATTCTTCGTACACTTGTACCGCTAACCCCCACTTCACGTGCACATTGAGTAGCAGACTTCTGTGGAGAATTAACAAACGTTTCCAACATGAGAGCAGACGAAGCAGGACTTGTAGCTGTACGCTGTCTTCCTGATTTTCCTTTGTGAATATCACAAATCGTTCCATGCAATTCAGACTTGTCAGTAATGCGTTTAATTGTTAGGAGGGTTGGGGGCTCAGTTTCAAACTCCCGCTGCCACTGACGTTGCACTTCAATGACATTATCAAACTTGAAAAACCACTTCACAATACAATTTCGTTGCTCGAGTGCCAAGCGTGTCCAGCCATCCTGTTTTCTCAATACCGAGATGAAAGTACTAACATCTGTTGAGCCAAAGACCATACTACAACATACTCATAACTCAAATCGAACGACAGTATCGATATCTTGATAGAACCTGATGATGAGTGGATACATTTTTCTGACGGACTCTGTAGAACTTGGCAGTTAAACAGTGTTTTAGTTTAACATGTCAATGTAAAATTACATAAAATTTCTTTGTCTATTTGTCCAATTTTTTCCGCTCGAAAGTGAAATAATTTGAAAAATGTCGAATTAAAAAATTCTTTCATAAACTAAAATCTACAAAAAATTTGTTTTTTTTTGTTCTTTTCACTCAGCACATTTTTACTGAAGATAGAACAGTGCAATAGATCTATTTCTTTCTGTTTCGATAATGAGCTTTTAGAGGTCTTTGAAACTGCCTGTAATGGATATTAATTGTTTCTTCTATCAATATTAAGCACTTGAAAAAAGTTAAAAAATATATTTATTAACATTTAGCGCTGGAAGAAGACTGATAATTTTTTTCCTGTCACAGAGGAATGTGTATGTAGTATTTATTTTAACAGAAAGAAACATTTCGACGATCATTAAATTTAGATCCGTTTTTATAGATCTTATGAAGAGCCTAATGATCGGTAACAGTCAAGAGACTTTGCGCAGTAGTGATTTTTAGATATTCGTTGACTATTGTGCAGCGTACCATTAGCCGTGCATTGTCGTCTGCTTTGATGCTGAGCTGTAATGTCACTGTTTTTGTTTTGTTGCGTTATTTCATTGCTATTTTTTTCGAAAATGAGTGATGATGTGTTGCTGGGGCACTGCAGAGTTACCTCATGTTCCAGTTCAGAAAAAAAAGCCGATAATCAGGAATTCTTGGAAGCTCAGAACGCAAGTTTCTCTTGCCTTCAATGCATGCTTACATTAAAATGGTGGCAGACTTTATTACCCTTCCCTCCGCATCATATCTCCCTCGTAGGATACCCTATCCGCTTTGCCCATTCCCTGCAACTCCCATTCACAAAATACCAAGTTAAGTTGTTAAGTTTGCGAGTAGCAGCTACAATGGGTCGTTTGACAATTATGGGACTGATGACCATAGCTGTTACGTCCCATAGTGCTCAGAGCCATTTGAACCATTTTTTGCTACTCAGAGGCCAAAATGCCACTGGAAAAAGCTTCAAATATATATACCATGTATGTACTGTCTATCAGTAAAACTGCATTGATAGTAAAACTAGGATTTATATGACGTGATTTTTCGTTTTACTATTGGTTAGGTTCTGGAGACCTTTCCACAGTCAACCAACTAAGGAAACAATGCTTCCCCCAAGTTGTGCAGACGAAATTCAAGCAATCTTTAGAAAGAAAATCGGACTTGGCTCTAATCTGCGACGAAACTACCGACTCTTCAAGCCGCTGTATGTTCGCAGTCTTATTCAAAACTCAGGGTCCTGTATCTGAACAGCAAATATTTTTGATAGAATTTACGTTTGTAGGTGCCTCGATCAGCAGAACCTGTTCTCAAGAGATCTTGCATGCTTTTGAAATTAACCATGAGAACGTGAAGTATTTATTAACTGATTCTGCCCCATATATGTTTAACTGTTGTGAACTACTGAAGGGAAATATGGAGAACATTTGATTCACATCACTTTCTGGACTCATAAATTCAGCTTGTTCAATGATATCTTGCAAAAGAATTTGAAAGAGCTTAAAGCCATTGTGTCGAAAACAAAGAACTGTTGTAACGTGTCAAGCAAAATCAAACACTTGCTCGGTTCGTACCTTGACGGAAACTTCCCAGTTATGCGAACTTCATTGTATTGTGAGCCTATGTTGAGTACATGCGGAAGTTGGTTTAAAGCTGCCTGTTACATACATACAAATTTAGATGTCCTCCACTCATTTTTCCAAACAATTGTCACCAAAAAATGTTCCCAAAGTTAACTGGTTGGCAGAAATGGAAGACGCAGATTTCGCAACCTGATAAAATTACAAGCAGCATTTGTTTTTAGAAACTGTAGGTTTATTGCAGACGTTGTTTTGGATTTAGAATGAGCTAATTACCCCTATACTCATTTGGTGTTTCAGAAGTAACAGGGTGGAGGATAGGATGAATGGAATTGCTTCTGGTCATATTGGTGAACTAGTTAGTAAGATTATTGAGGAATTTAGTGACTCCTTAAAAAGTATTCATATTCTAGAGGAACTTTCCTACAACATTTATGCCACCTAGAAGCTCTCTTCCTTCCAAATGTCATGTTGTCCCTTCTTTGTTACTATCCATAATCTATATCCTGTTTGTCTCTCCTGTATTGTGCACCCAAATCTTTCCTGTGTTTTCCCATCTACCTTTGTTACACACACACGCTTCACCCAAGCTTACCCACATTGTCACAGACAACCTCTGTGACACCCTGTAGCAGCATCCGCTGCCGTTATGCTGCACTGCATACTGTTCTAAATTACATGCATCAACTGGATCACAATTATAACACCTTCCAGCAACCAATCACTACATTGAACTTTCAAATTCACCCGTCCCTCCCATACATTGCTACCATAACAACTTTACATCTTTCCTTTTTTCCATGTGTGACAATAAGTATGTGCAGTTTAAATATTGCAGCCCCACAAAACCACCTTCTTGCTCCCAGCACAATATCTTCCATTCTTTTCACTCAACAAACTCACACTAATTACTCAGTTATTCTTATAACCATCTACTGCTTGCACTCACCCATTTCCTGTATGATTTCCCATTCTTATAACCATCTACTGCTTGCACTCACCCATTTCCTGTATGATTTCCCATTTTCTATCATAATCCCTTTCCCAATGGATCTCTGCTCCATCTTTATGCACCAACACAGAAAAGTATTCCTTCCCTTGCCTCAAACTCAGTCCCACAGCCAATTCTTTATATTCTGTTTAAACCATGAAATCCTCCCCGGCATCCTAACCATAAATATCGCCTTCTCGGATCCCATCCCTCCTTTCTCAATGATCTTCACCTTTCCAAATTCTGCCAGTCCATATCCTTCATGAGCCTGGTATTGCAAAAACACCTCTCCATGGTGTAGACATCCCTGGACCACCTCTATTCCCTCCTCAAAATACTTTTACTGTGCAGTCATTACATGCACAATATCCCTGAAATAGTGACCCCTGCACTCTAACAATGGAGGAGCATTCCAGACCCCACCTACCTCCATAAATTGTCCTAGCCACTGACATCCTACTCCTTTCAACACCCATTCTCCTCACAGTAAAATCCCTCATGAAACCCTCACAGTACACAGACCCTGCCTAGCTATCCTCTTCAATTTACTACATCCTCCAAAACTCTCTTCCAACACCCTACAAAACACAGAACCCAAGCAAACCCAAAACACCATTGTTAATCTCTCCGCCAAAAACCTCAGTCTCACAAAAGTTTCAGGCCTACCCAATCTCTCCAACAAAAGCCAATCTAATCCCAACATTGAACTTTGCTCATCTCAGTTCATACCACCATCCAGCTGTGACCCTCCCCTCCCATCTACATAACCACCCACTAATCAGTTTCCAAGAATTCCTTACCCCCAACCTGGCCTCACCAGCCTTTCCCAGGTCCCTGCCCAAGAACACTAACCTTTTGGCAGAAGAAAGGATAGCCCTACACAACCTGAAAACAGATCCATGCCTAATCATCCTCCCTGCAGACAAAGGCTCCACAACTGTTGTGATGAATCACAATGACTACCTGACAGAAGGCCTCTGCCAACATTTTGACTCCTCCACCTACAAGATTTGCCAGTGATCCTATCCTGGAAGTCAATGTAACCTCTAATCCCTACTGAAATCCACAGGCCCTTCCCACAACTTCTCACCCGAGTCCAACTCCCTCCTCACCTCAACCACATTCAACACACCCACCTTCTACAAACTCCTCAAAATCTACAGACCCAACAATCCTGGATGCCCTATGGTAGCTTGCTATTGTGCTCCTGTGCTCCCACTGAAAGAATTTCTGTCCTTGTTGACCAAAACCTCCAACCAATTGCCTGAAACCTAGGCCCTGACTTCAAAGATACTAATCACTTCCTTCATTCCACCATCCCTGCACCTTTACCTCCTGGGCCCCTATACATCACTGTTGATGCCAGCGCCCTATACACCAACATCCCTCATGCCCATGACCTTGGTGCTATTGAACACTATATCTCCCAATGTGCTTCACTCCAAACTCACCACCTCATTCTTTATACATCTGACCAACTATATCCTGACCCTCAATTACTTTTCCAGTAAAGGGAAGGTTTACAAACAAATCTGTGCCACAGCCATGGGAATTTGTGTGGCATCCACCTACACCAACTTTTTTATGGGCCATCTAGAGGAAACTTTCCTTGTCTCTCAAAGCTCTCAATCCCTAGTCTGGTTAAGAATCGCTGATATCTTCATGATTTGTACTCAGGGCCAAGATACCTGGTCCATATTACTTTAAAACATCAATACTTTTCTCCCCATGCACTTCACCTGGTCCTCCTCTACCCAATGTGCCACTTCCCTGGACGTTGACCTCCACCTCGCTGATGGCTTCATCCTTACCTCTATCCACATTATATCCATTAACCACCAACCTAGAATTCGAGAGCTGCCATCCCTTCCACACCAAAAAATCTCTCCCATACAGCCTAGCTACCTGTGAAGGACATATCTGCAGTAATGAGAACTCCCTTGCCCAGGATGCTGAAGGCCTCACAAAGGCCTTCACAAAAGGGCAATACCCCCCAAACCCAATCTACAAACAGATTTGCCTGGCCATATCCTCACACACACCCAATCCTCCCACCACCTCCAAGAATCAGCTACAAAGGTGTCCCCCTCATCACCCAGTATCACCCTGAACCATATCCTTCGCCAGGGCTTTGATTATCTCTCCTCCTGCCTGAAATTAGGGACATCCTACCCAAGATCCTACTCATCCCTCCTAAAGTGGTTTTCCATCGCCCACGCTACCTAAACAACATCCTAGTCAATCTGTCTGCCACTCCCATTCGCAGCCCTTTGCCATATAGATGTGATCCCTGTGGCAGACCAAGGTGGGAGACCTGTCCAATCTACCCACTCAGCACCTCTGACTCCAGTCCTGTCACAGACTTACGCTACCCCATCAGAGGTTGGACCACCTGTAAAAGCAGCCATGTCGTAGGCCAACTCCGCTACAAACAAGGCACAGCCTTTTATGTCTGTATAACTACCTGTCCACCCAGACGAATGTCCAGCACAAAACTGTTGTTAAGGATTATGTTGATCACCAGTAGCATAAAATGCATCCGAGCACAACATGCTCAATTTCAGTGGCTACTTCACAACCTGACCCATTTGGATCCTTCCCTCCAGCACCGGTTTCTCTGAACTACATGGCTGGCAGCAATCCTTACAACATATCCTCCATTCCTGTAATCATCCTGACCTTAATCTCAGGTAATCCATTGCCCTGGACCCTCCACCCAACAGTTTCCTCTTCCTGCGACAAGTCATCCCTTCCCAATTCACGTCTCCGACTCACCTCCAGTGCAGCCTCTTCCCACTGTCTGCTACAGGTATACCTACCGTCCCTCCCTCTCACATGCCTTGATGGCACATTGGCCTTCCTCCAAGCTGCTAACCACAACTCCCATTTCCTTCCCTGCATCTCAGCTCCCTCTCCCTCTACCTACCCCACCCAACACTAATTGCCCACCTGTTGCAAGCAGCATTGGTGGTGACAGTGTAGCTGGCCCCATGTAGGGCCATTGGCGTGTGTGTGCGTGTGTCTTTGGTTACCCTCGCTTGTCAAACGATAACTCTGAAATGTAGCAAGTTCTCCTTGTTTTGTGTCTGCCTGTCAACAACTGAACGTTTCTGGTTTTCAGCGATTGGTCTCCTCTAATCCTTAAGTATTAACACGTTATTAGGACATTTGAATGATTTATTTCATCCAGCTAATGTAATTCAAGCTGTAATAATTCAGTCACTGCAAGCACTGAAATTAACGCACTTGGACTTTCCAAATCCTGCCTTAAAGTCTATATGAGTTCCCTGTTCATCTATGGATGCAAAGAGATTTTTTTATAAGTATATTTTCATTGACAAAGACTGGACACAACTAATGAGAGAGATTTCCATTGTAACATGTGCTATGTTATCTTGCACTAAGTATGGGTAGGATGGCCGAGTGATGATGTAACGTGTTATGTAATCATGATCAGGAATTTAATAAAATAATATTGGACGTTTATTAGTAACTTTTACATCTACCATTCATGTAAATAATTCAGAGCCACGATAATGACACCTTTGATGATTAATTTTAGAATTCTATTAAAGTGAAATAAAAGCAGTACGGTAGTATCTACCAGGTGGTTATAGTTAAATTTTCCTTATTTAACGCGTTATAACATCGAAACTAATTATGTACGAGTACCAAACTTGGTAGCATATATGTCCAGAGTATGAGGTGCATGATTTCAATGCGCTACAGCGCCACCGTCCAGTTCCAACTATGGCCACGACTCACCGTGATCAATCATCGTGATTCATAGTCTCACACACCTGACCAGTCCCAGGGCACTAGTTGCCGTGTGAACATGAGCTTGGGCAAAAGGAGCAGGGCATTATTGGTGAAGCTCTGTTATCAAAACAACAGTAATGCAGCAGCTGCACTTCGAGAATAACGCCAGATCAAAGGATTACGAAATGGCCCTCTTTCTCCAACTGCTGTGGGGAGTATGATGAAGTTCGAATCAACTGCAGAACTGGGAGTCGCTCCAGGAAGAGGCCGACGACTGTTTGCACCACAGGTGGTTGATGAAATCGCAGTTGCTATGGCAGACAACGCTGCACGAAATTCCCGATCGGCTGGCAGTGCGCATGCTGTGTCACGACAGTTGAACATCTCATGGGCCACTGTACCGAAGGTGTTTCGAACTATTCTCAAAAGGTATCCGTACAATATCCATATCGTACAGCAACTTGCAACACAGGACGCCCAAAAAAGTGTTGACTTTGCTCTCCACTTTCTCGAACTAACTGAAGTTGACGAGGGCTGGCCCTGGACCATCCTATGGACAGACGAAGCCCATTTTTCTCTGATGGGTGAGGTGAACACACAGAATTACCGAATGTGGGGATCTTCTTCTCCAGTCACTGTGGTTGAAGTCCCTCTGTATGGTGTAAGGGTCAACGTATGGTGTGGCTTCACAGCTGCGTTCATCATTAGCCCATACTTTTTTGAACAGATCGGCGCTCAAGACAGTGCAGTGTAGAAATTGATGCAAAAAGAACCATGCCTGTAATTATGCAGTTAAAAATTCAGTTAGTTTTGTTAATGTTGTGAGAAAAAACTAAGAGTGTAGAAGAACTCGTGGTTGATAAACTTACGAAATTAGTACAAACAGAAATTAATTGTCGCATGTGCATTTTCTGCACATTATATGAGCTGTCTTTAAGAGGAAAAACAAATTCATATGCCGTTTTCGATGATGTATTGCAGTCAGATGACGAGACATCTGGGAAATAGTTTAATGTGACCCTAAAATATCTATAATACACATAGAACGTAAAATAATTTAGATTCTGAAAAAACTATATTGTTTGATGTTGTGCATTATCCTATAGGTTGTGCGTGAGTGAGAACACGATTTGAAAATCAATACTAAAGCTTTTGGTTTTATTTATTTATTTATTGTTCCGTGGGACCAAATTAAGGAGAAGTCTCCATGGTCATGGAACGAGTCAATACATGAAATTATAACACGATATTAGAAACAGATAAAATGAAATATAAAAAAACATATTCAGGTGACAAGTCGTGAGTTTAAATGAAGAAAATCAACAATGTAACACTGGAATTTGCTTAATTTTTTAGCTCTTCCAGGAGCTCCTTGACAGAGTAGAAGGCGTGAGCCATGAGGAAACTCTTCAGTTTAGACTTAAAAGAGTTTGGGCTACTGCTTAGATTTTTGAATTCTTGTGGTAGTTTATTGAAAATGGTTGCAGCAGAATACTGCACTCCTTTCTGCACAAGAGCCAAGGAAGTGCATTCCACATGCAGATTGGATTTCTGCCTAGTATTAACTGAGTGAAAGCTGCTAACTCTTGGAAATAGGCTAATATTGCTAACAACAAACGACATTAAAGAAAATATATACTGTTAGGGCAATGTCAGAATTCCCAGACTATTGAATAGGGGTCGACAATACGTTCTCGAACTTACACCACATATAGCTCGAACAGCCCGTTTTTGAGCCAAAAATACCTTTTTTGAATCAGAAGAATTACCCCAAAAAATAATACCATACGACATAAGCGTATGAAAATATGCGAAGTAGACTACTTTTCGTGTTGAAGTGTCACTTATTTCAGATACTGTTCTAATGGTAAATAAAGCAGCATTTAGTTTCTGAACAAGATCCTGGACATGGGCTTTCCACAACAGCTTACTATCTATCCGAACGCCTAGGTACTTGAACTGTTCCGTCTCGCTTATAATATGCCCATTCTGTCTGATCAAAATATCAGTTCTTGTTGAATTTTGAGTTAGAAGCTGTAAAAACTGAGTCTTACTGTGATTTAGCATCAAATTGTTTTCCACGATCCACGAACTTATTTCATAAACTACATTATTTGATACTGTTTCAATATTACACACATGATCCTTCACTACCAAGCTGGTGTCATCAGCAAACAGAAATATATTTGAGTCACCTGTAATACTAGAAGGCATATCATTTATATAAATAAGAAGCAGCAGTGGCCCCAGCACCGACCCTTGGGGAATGCCCCTTTTAACAGTGCCCCATTGGGACTGAACATCACTACCACTCTCAATATTGTGCAGAATTACCTTCTGATTTCTGTTCGTAAAGTAAGAGGCGAACTAATTGTAAGCTACTCCTCTTACTCCATACTGGTCCAACTTCTGCAGTAATATTTTGTGGTCAACACAGTCAAACGCGTTCGTTAAATCAAAGAAAACACCCAGCGTTCGCAACCTTTTATTTAGTCCGTCCAAAACCTCACAGAGAAAAGAGAATATAGCATTTTCAGTTGTTTAACCATTTCTAGAACCAAACTGAACATTTGACAGCAAATTATGTGAATTTAAATGATCCAGTAACCTTGTATATACAACCTTCTCGATAACTTTAGCAAACACCTATGGCATAGAAATAGGTCTAAAATTGTCGACATTATCAATGTCTCCCTTTTTATAAAGTGGTTTCACTACCGAGTACTTTAATCTGTCAGGAAACCGACCATTCCTAAAGGAAAAGTTCCAGTTATGGCTAAGTACTGGGCTAACATACGTAGAACAATACTTGAGTATTCTGCTAGATACCCCGTCATATCCATGAGAGTTCCTGGTCTTTAGTGATTTAATTATTAGCTCAATCTCCCTCTTGTCAGTATCATGGAGGAGCATTTCAGGTAACAGTCTCGGAACACTTTTTTTTAAGAGCGCTACATGATTCCCTGTTGGGACTAGGTTTCTATTTAGTTCACCTGCTATATTCAGAAAGTGATTATTAAATACTGTACATATACACTCCTGGAAATTGAAATAAGAACACCGTGAATTCATTGTCCCAGGAAGGGGAAACTTTATTGACACATTCCTGGGGTCAGATACATCACATGATCACACTGACAGAACCACAGGCACATAGACACAGGCAACAGAGCATGCACAATGTCGGCACTAGTACAGTGTATATCCACCTTTCGCAGCAATGCAGGCTGCTATTCTCCCATGGAGACGATCGTAGAGATGCTGGGTGTAGTCCTGTGGAACGGCTTGCCATGCCATTTCCACCTGGCGCCTCAGTTGGACCAGCGTTCGTGCTGGACGTGCAGACCGCGTGAGACGACGCTTCATCCAGTCCCAAACATGCTCAATGGGGGACAGATCCGGAGATCTTGCTGGCCAGGGTAGTTGACTTACACCTTCTAGAGCACGTTGGGTGGCACGGGATACATGCGGACGTGCATTGTCCTGTTGGAACAGCAAGTTCCCTTGCCGGTCTAGGAATGGTAGAACGATGGGTTCGATGACGGTTTGGATGTACCGTGCACTATTCAGTGTCCCCTCGACGATCACCAGTGGTGTACGGCCAGTGTAGGAGATCGCTCCCCACACCATGATGCCGGGTGTTGGCCATGTGTGCCTCGGTCGTATGCAGTCCTGATTGTGGCGCTCACCTGCACGGCGCCAAACACGCATACGACCATCATTGGCACCAAGGCAGAAGCGACTCTCATCGCTGAAGACGACACGTCTCCATTCGTCCCTCCATTCACGCCTGTCGCGACACCACTGGAGGCGGGCTGCACGATGTTGGGGCGTGAGCGGAAGACGGCCTAACGGTGTGCGGGACCGTAGCCCAGCTTCATGGAGACGGTTGCGAATGGTCCTCGCCGATACCCCAGGAGCAACAGTGTCCCTAATTTGCTGGGAAGTGGCGGTGCGGTCCCCTACGGCACTGCGTAGGATCCTACGGTCTTGGCGGGCATCCGTGCGTCGCTGCGGTCCGGTCCCAGGTCGACGGGCACGTGCACCTTCCGCCGACCACTGGCGAGAACATCGATGTACTGTGGAGACCTCACGCCCCACGTGTTGAGCAATTCGGCGGTACGTCCACCCGGCCTCCCGCATGCCCACTATACGCCCTCGCTCAAGTCCGTCAACTGCACATACGGTTCACGTCCACGCTGTCGCGGCATGCTACCAGTGTTAAAGACTGCGATGGAGCTCCGTATACCACGGCAAACTGGCTGACACTGACGGCGGCGGTGCACAAATGCTGCGCAGCTAGCGCCATTCGACGGCCAACACCGCGGTTTCTGGTGTGTCCGCTGTGCCGTGCGTGTGATCATTGCTTGTACAGCCCTCTCGCAGTGTCCGGAGCAAGTATGGTGGGTCTGACACACCGGTGTCAATGTGTTCTTTTTTCCATTTCCAGGAGTGTATGTGACTTATCAGTAACACGGACATTCACACTACGCACTGATTCTATATCCTCGACCTGTCTCTGCAGACCAGCCACTTCCTTTACGACTGACCATATGGTTTTAATTTTATCCTGAGACTTAGCTATTCTATCTGCATACCACATACTTTTTGGTAGTGGTTCATCAGCGCAAAGGTTGGGAAATGTTATCCATATGAAACTTTGAATGGCAAGAAAACATTTTATGGGGAGAATACGACATGCGACAGTACGAACAGAAAAACGTAAATCACGGGAAAACGTAAAATATGAGAATGTAAGAACTGGTTTTATATGAGCGATCAAAAAGTTTCCGTTCGAAGGCCGTACGGACCAGAATTGGTATGTCAAGCAATATCAGCGTGAGCTTTGAGGTAATCATTCCACTGACTCAACAGGTTGAACATATCCGTTTGGTAAAAAACATGTCGTTCTGCGTAAAAAAGTCCGTAACAGCTTGCTGCACAACCTCATCTGACGGAATCGTCGACCCTTCTAGGCCTTCTTTTATGCAGATCAAAGGCTTGATAATCGCATGGGGAAGTATCAGGACTATAGGACGGTTGCTCGAGTACAACGGATGAGGCTGGCCTTCCATGTAGACCGGAGTCTTATGTCAATTCGTGACCAGTACGGAACTTGGCGCACCATTCCCCAAGGGTGGTTTTCGACAGACATGCTATCCCATACACGTTCTTCATTCTCCGATAGATGTTTAACAGTGGTTGTCCTTTCGCAACGAAGACAGGAATAATAGCCCGTTGGTCGTGTTTGGACGTATTTTGTATTAAAGTCGCCATAATTCATGTTTCCGCATTTACCACGCTCATTAGAAAGACTTAAGTACCAAAAAAATGGTTCAAATGGCTCTGAGCACTATGGGACTTAACATCTGAGGTTATCAGTCCCCTACAACTTAGAACTACTTAAACGTAACTAACCTAAGGACACCACACACATCCATACCTGAGGCAGGATTCGAACTTGCGACCGTAGCAGTCGCGCGGTTCCGGACTGAAGCGCCTAGAACCGCTCGGCCACCGTGGCCGGCTACTTAAATACCACACCAATATCTTGCCAATACGTCGGTGCTTACATACCTGCATCGGAGTTGTGCCACATTGTACATGCGCTGCACCAAAGCCTCAAACGGAAATTTTTCGATCGCCCCTTCTACACTGACAGAAAAAATCCCAACGCCGAAAAGAAGATGTACAAGATAAAGTAGCGCCACTATGAGAGTGCAAACCACGTTTGCTTTACATACGTGCCTCAGTTATCTTTGAGATCGGACGTAGCGAGTTGAAGAATGCCGTTAAGACGACGAAGACAGCACTATCAATAACTCACTGAGTTTGAATGGGGTTACGAGAAGCTGGTGGTTCCTTCCGCGATACTGCAGAAAGACTTGGCGGGAATGTAGTCACTATACATGATTTCTGGCAGCGGTAGTCATGCGAAGGTAAAGTCGCAAGAAGGCAGGGCTTCAGACGGTGATGTGTCACTACCGAGAGAAAAGACCGTCCTGTTTGACGTATGGCTGTGGCACCTCGTACTGCGTCTGCAGCAGCATTGGTACCACACTGACGCAACGAACTATTACAAAACGATTAGTTCAGACTGCATTCCACTTGCAAGTAGGTTGTTTGCTATATAAGTAGCCTGTTTAGGTTTTTATGTTGGTAACGCCACGTCGCGCTCTGTATGAAAATCACTATCTGTGCTGTGTGCAGTCTGTGGCTGGTTTGTATTGTTGGAATATTTGCTATTGTAGTGCTGGGCAGCTGGATGTGAACAGCGCGTAGCGTTGCGCAGTTGGAGGTGAGCCGCCAGCAGTGGTGGATGTGGGGAGAGAGATGACAGAATTTTGAGAGCGGACGATCTGGACGTGAGTCCGTCAGAAAGAGTAAATTTGTAATACTGGATATCATAAACTGATATATATATATATATATATATATATATATATATATATATATATATATATATATATATATATATGATGCCTTTGAACATTATTAAGGTAAATACATTATTTGTTCTCTATCAAAATCTTTCGTTTGCTAACTATGCCTATCAGTAGTTAGTGCCTACAGTAGTTAGAATCTTTTATTTAGCTGGCAGTATTGGCGCTCGCTGTATTGCAATAGTCAGAGTAAGGAAGATTTTTGTGAGGTAAGTGATTCATGAAAGGTATAGGTTATTGTTAGTCAGGGCCATTCTTTTGTAGGGATTATTGAAAGTCAGATTGCGTTGTGCGAAAAATATTGTGTGTCAGTTTAGTGTTGATCAGAATAAGTAAAGGGAAAAATGTCTGAGTACTTTCAGTTCTGCTCAGCTGTTTGAAAATCTAATAACGTAAGAGGTTTATCAGCACAGTAATTCATTAATTTTTCTAAGGGGATGTTTCGCACTGATCCCAAACCGTTTGTAGCTTCATTGGTGTCAAGCGTGGGCTCAGTGGAGGAGGGAATGGCGGTCTTTTATCATAAAACACAAAAACTAATTACGCCTCTGTGGCAGTGGTGGCTGTATATTGGTTGGAAGGCCAGGTGAATGCTTGCAACCAATTTGTCTGCGGCCTAGCCACACAAGACCTGTACTGGAGTTACATTCTGGGGTGCTAGAGGACGAGCCCCCTGACTCCAAATATATACGTCAGTATGATGATTCGACCTGTTGTGCTGCCATTCATGAACAGCATTCCATATGGTGTTTTCCAAAAGGACAATGCTCGCTGCTGTTGTTACCCAGCATGCTCTAAGAGTGACGACATGTTGCCTTGGCCTGCTCGATCATCATACCTGTCTCCAGTCGAGCACATATGGGACATCGTCAGACACGTCATCCACAACCAGCATTAACTATCCCTGTATTAACTGACCTAGCGCAACAGGTATGAAACTCCATCCCAGAAGACTGGCATCTGGCACCTGTATAACACAATGCATGCTTGTATTCTACATTCTGGCAATTAAACCGGTTATTAATGTACCAGAATTTCACCTTTGCAATGACTTGTCTCGTACTTACCTTAATCTGTGAACCTTTTTTACATTAATTACTTACATGTCTTTACCTATACAAATCTATTTCCGAAATTACATTATTCTTCACGAATTATTTCTTGGTGTTGGATTTTTTCCATCAGCGTGCTGTAGTTATACTTAAGCTTGTTTATAATGTTGATCAGATGCAGAAAGTGCACCTCAGAAACGAGTAGGAGAAAATGATGAGCAAGTAACAAAACTTATAAATCACATGTATGGGAAAAATGTTTTGCCCCTACTTACAATAAGATCTGCTAGTGGCCCTGTCACTTAACACTTGACGCGACATGGCGCCACTGGAGGGGAAGAGGCTCCTTTGTTATCGTGTTACGCCGCGCTGCATGCTGGGATCTGCAGCTGTTGGTAAGTTCCAGTTCCATCATAAGTCGCATGAAGAGGATACCGCTCTTTTACTTCCCTTACTGAGTAAGAAAATCAAAAAGGCGAAATTGAAAAGTGAATCCTGAGTGCCGCCATTTCTCGAAGGAAGAGGCTCCTTTGTTATCGTGTTACGCCGCGCTGCATGCTGGGATCTGCAGCTGTTAGTAAGTTCCAGTTCCATCATAAGTCGCATGAAGAGGATACCGCTCTTTTACTTCCCTTACTGAGTAAGAAAATCAAAAAGGCGAAATTGAAAAGTGAATCCTGAGTGCCGCCATTTCTCGAAGGAAGATTAATTAAAGGCTTATTACGAATAAAGAGGCAGCCAATTTAGCAACCTATGTGGCGGCTATAAATGGTAGAAATACGTGACATCAAGCCAACTGACTGTTGCTTACTTTATTACAACAACAATCTATCTATGCCAGGTAGTTATAAAACATTTTTCTTCATTTTTTTGCTGGCTGTGTGTGCTTGTCGATAGAGATTCATGCTCATTGTCGTTGGAGCGAATAGAGGATCGCCAGATTCATCTGTATTCAAGAATTTATTGCATGTTTATGGCTTCTTCTATCACTTCTTGGTAGAACAATTCCCCATTTAAGTTTGAATAACAAGTAAACTGTTTTTATTCTACTGATTTCTGTTAATTTATGACTCGTTTTGGCTCATTGAGTCATCTTCAGGAAACAACTGACTATCGTCCACAAGGCAGATTTGTTCTTAGTTAACCAAACGTTACAATCCACTTGCACAGAATATTGTGCACCAAATTGCTTTTAACGTTGCACATTGCACTGTATATAGTGGACAGCATTAAACGCAGTAAATAATTAAAATACACGATACTACAGTATTACAGGTTATGTGGTTATAATGCTAAAGTTCGTGAGGTCGTAACACTTGTCGAGAAACTGCCAAACCGAGAACTCTGTATTTATGATGTGCACCAGACTTATTAAAGAACATGTTTGGTGTACAACATTCTGTGCTAGAGGATTGTATCTTTGCTCATAATGTTTTGTTACGTAAGAGCTAGTAGTGTCCCTTGCGGACGATAGTCAGTTGTTTGCTGAAGATGGTCCAGTAAGCCGAAAACTAGTTAGAAACAAACGAAACTCGATGGAACAAAAAGAATTTACTTATTCAACCTTAAATTCATTGATTCCTAAGAAATGAATTGAGAACGAAATTAAATTTCCTCAAAGCAGGCTTGAAGGCTCTGATTACTTTCCTGTTGTAATCACTGGTGATTATGGTAACGGTATCTCGTCTTTCTTCCTGCGTTAATACGGAGTCAAAAAAAGAAAAGAAAAGAGGTTTTCAGTTACAGTTTCCGTAGGGTTAGAAGATATGTTGAATGCACTTTCGGCATTCTTGGTAAAGAGTGCAGAATTTTTGATCGACATTTCAATGCATCTGCAGAATTTGCTGAAAATTATATAAAAACTTGCTGTGTGTTGCGCAGTTTTGAAAGTGATAGAGACCGGTGCAGATTTGAAGACAACCTGACTGCTTGTAGGGTTGCATCACATGCCAACAGGCCCAACAAAAGACGAAAGAAGTGCGAATGGCGCTCACCGGTTGTCTTGTTCTCTGAAGCACTTTTTCTTCGAACGTCCAGTGAAAATTTTCTGAAGTTTGTCTGAATATTCCTCACATTCCATGATCCGTATCGGTGAATATTTTTTACCTTCGCAGATGAAATATTTTACATTGTTTCCCGTCTGTAAAAGTAAAAGCAGCCATCAGTCTGAAAACTGAAACTTCCTGGCAGATTAAAACTGTTTTAATCTGCCAGGAAGTATCAAATCAGCGCACTCTCTGCTGCAAAGTGAAAATTTCTTTTTGGAGACATCCTCCAAGCTCTGACTAAACTATGTCTCCGCAACATTCTTTCTACCAGGAGTGCTTATAAGGTTCGCAGGAGAGCTCCTGTGTAGTTTGGAAGGTAGGAGATGAGGTAATGGGGGAAGTAAGGCTGCAAGGATGGGTCGTGAGCCGAGCTTAGGTTGCTCAGTTGGTAGAGCACTTGCCCATGAAAGCAAAGATCACAACTTCCAGTCTCGGTCTGGCACACAGTTTTAATCTGCCAGAAAGTTTCGTATCGGCGCACAGTCCGCTACAAAGTGAAAATTTCATCCTGGACTCTGAAAACTGTTCAGAACATCTAAATGCTTTACTAGACATAGCACTGTTTGATGTGGTATGCCACTGCCTTCCACTGACCAGTGAACTGAGTTACCCAGCTAGTTATAGAGAAACCTACGGTTCAATGTGGATTCCGAACCACGGCGCAACTCGGCATTTTTCACATCAACAAAAGTGCCAGAGCTGAAACAACTGGCATGCAACACAAACAAATCTTAGACCTGGAAGGGGATCGAGCACAGAATCTATGAATTTGTAGTGCGGGGCTTACCACTGGCCCACCAAGCTCTAACAACACGACCTATACAACTCTACTACCAAATAACAGTAAGCTGCGATCCCAGTACATCACAAGCTGACTGTTCACGTGCAGCGTTACCCGCTTCTTGGCCTGTCAGCAGCACCACTGAGTAGCATCGTGTGAAGGCATTTTCCGCCAATGGTGTCGCAGTGCGTTACTTCGCCACCAGTGGCAGTAGTCCGACACAGAAGCATGGTGGTGCTGCCATCTGAAGGCGTCCATTTAAACTAATGCTCGGCCAGCGGAAGTGCCACCGAGAAGCGGTATTGACTCCGTGTGAATGGGCTCAGTCTGGCCAGGGCTCGAGTAGAACCGAGATTGGATGACAAATATGGCTACACCATCCCATGTTACTTCAAGTCTATGCCAGAGTCATGGATCGTGGTGGCTGTTAAGTGGTGGCGTAACACACTCTCGGCAACATACGACTGGGTATTTTCGATGGTGAAAGATGTGGAGAATGTGCTGGCTAGGGCAACGGTCTTACATCCTCTGTGAGGTCGGTCAGGACAGCAAGGGAAACATGTTTTACGTTATCTTATTGAAAGTTAACGTCACGGAGGCTTCGAAAACAGCCACAGTCAGTGACTTTAATGCATCAGAAATGTAATAGATTCTCTCCGAATTACCGGCTATGCGAATCATAGATAGTCCTTTTGTGCACCCAATGGCACTCCATACCGTGACACCAAATGTTGGACCCATATGACGATGACGAATGCGATCAGGTAAAGTTCATTCTCCTCAGAGCTTCCACTTATGGATACTTCCATCTTTTTGCAGTACACAGAACTCGGACTCTTCTGAAAAGACGACATGGTGCCACACATCTGTCTAGTAGTTTTGTTGGGCACATAACTGTCGATGCGCTTCTATCTGCTGCCACAGGAATAGAAGCCCCAGCAACGCTCGCCGGGCTGACAGTCCACGGTGCTCTAGACAGCTTGCTGCTGTAAGGATACTTGTCTTGCTCCAAACGAGTGCATTCCCCAGACTTAGAGTGGATGATGTGGCTGTACAAGCCTTCATGGGCGAGAAAACAATGTCTTTACTATCAAGCGTTAGTCACATAGGGTCATTGACCTCCTGCACATCGTTGAGCACCACATTCACATGGAAGTCGTGGCATCTCCATCAACGGTAGCAGCACTATTGCGAAACTACGAGGGTGGTTCAACAAGTAACGCAACACTTTTTTCCGAAAGCAGGTTAGCTTTATTCAGAATTCCAATACGCCACGTTATTCCCCACTCTCTTGGCTATAAAATCCTATTTTTTTCAACATAATCTTCGTTCAGTGCGACAGCCTTACGCCACCTTAGTGGGAAGGTCTGTATGCCCACACATTACCGTTCTACTGGTTGACGTCGGAGCGAAAGTCCTGCTGCATCATTATCCTCTCCTTCAACCATCTACTGCTTCCTGCAGAGTGCATCCTTCATTGGGACAAACAGATGGAAGTTGGAAGGTGCGTATTATGTCAGATGGCCATTTGTTATGACTTCTGCAGTACTTGTTATGGCCGTTTGCTTCTTGTTACGACTTCTGCAGTACTTGTTAGCAGCAGATACAGTGGCTGCGCCAGAGACTGAGACGGCGTGGAGTTTTACAATTATTTATTGAGCTTTCTTTACAATTTCTCCCTCGTCGTCGCTGCCCAGCCCTGCGGATCCTTCCGCCTGGCTGCTGCTGTGTAGATTCTCCGACAATGCGCGCAACGCGCGCCACCAGTGCTACGCTGAAGTCAGGATGCCCTGTGGTTGAGATGAACTCGTCGCCGCTCAGCAGCCCAGTATGGCACCCCCACGGAGCCGCGTCGCCGTGAGGTCAGCTGCCGCCGCCTGCTGCACCGGCGGCTGGGAAGCCGTCAGTCGCGATGTCCGCGAGGTCCCGTCATGGACGGACCACGCGCGGTGGGCTGGGTTGCCGTGGAGTCCGGACGTCAGTTCCCGGTAGCGCCTGTGACCAAGACCGCGCTGCGGCCGGTCCTGCTCGAAGTTCTCGCTGCAGTTAGTCAGCCATGGTGCCGACCGGACTCGGGTCGACCTCCAGAGCTGAAGTTGACATCTGGCGGCGAACGGATGACTCCTGAGAGCTGGAACAGACTTCCGGAATCGTCACCTACGAAGATTGAACATTCGGACAAGGACCACGTCCATCCTCAGATTCGAACTGCTTCCTAATGGCTTCTGTCTGTTGCTGCCTGCGCTCCACTATTTATATCCGGCAGGAGAACGTTTTTTACCCTCGGTGGCAGCTTCTTGTTATTACTCCCGCAGTATATTGCAGCGTAACTTAGCGTGCTGGCCTCACTTCCCTTACTCAGCACTCTCCAGACGGCGCTCGGTCTGCGTGTGCCCTTGCGTCAGCCGCGCCTATTTCGCAATGTGGCTGCAACAGTGCGAGATCCGGGCCAGTGGGTGGATGAGGAAGAACAGTCCAATGAAATTCTGTGAGCTCCTCTTGGGTGCGCAGTCTTGCGTGATGCCTTGCTTTGTCATGGACAAGAAGTTCGTTTGCATTTTTATGGTGCCGAACACGCTGAAGTCGTTTCGTGCAAGCTCCTATGAATATCTACGATGCTCTGAGAGTTCGCAGGAAGAACCTCAGTGACAACTCTCTGCTTGGAACGAATCTTCGTTACAGATGCCATTTTGAATGGCTACGTGTAGCGCTGACAACTATCGGAAATTCATGACACTGTGGGGGCTGAAGCGGGAATATTGCACTATGCCCTACAACAAATTCCCCATTTTTTCAACCGAAATTACTGGACGCCCTCGTGTAATCACTGTCTCGTTTCTGGCACGTGCTGGTAGATATTTTTCCTTCTTACACAACGCATAACAAGACCTTCTCATAAATATGCAAAATTCATATACGATTTCTGACTAATAAACCCGTTGCATACTATTTCTTTATATATAGAATGTAGATGGCGTTACACCTACTCATTTTTTTCCTGTTGCACTGCATATTCCTTTGAAATTTTTCGCGTCTTCATAGTGCTGCCATTCTAATGGATTGCCGTGTAGTTATCTTTATTACGTCTTCTGGCTTCTTCTGTCAACTTCTAGGACATTTTGTTACATTTTCCACATAATTTATAAGTTCTGATTTGGTGTTATTATGTTTGATGCATGAACGAAAACTTTTGTTTTTGCTGGAAATTATGCTTTTTCTTATCCAACATTAATTTTTTCGCTGTCTAAATCATCCGCTTTTTGATTCGAAATGTTATATCAGTAATACAGGTACACATCTTGGGAGCTGTCAAACATGCCATTTGCTTCAGTGTTACTGAATACAGCTGCCTATATTTCCTCTGATAGCATGAAATTAGACTCTGATGGAATCACTGTGATCTCTCAGTTCAATAATTTTAGCTTTTGGACCACACTTCCTGTGGTTTTAAGTTAAAGTCAAGCTTCTTGGTCACTGTAACTCATATTTATTATGTTGCTGTTGTAGTTAAGGTAGCATTTATAAAAGATTGGTCCACTGCCAATTTTTCTTCAGCAGCAATTTTAGATGGAGAGGTGGCTGTTGGTATAAACCCAAAATACTTTTGGTTTGAATCTTTTGATAATTCTACATTTAAATCTTCGTGAAAAACCGCGTTACTTATATTTTACATGAAGCAGGTTTTCAAAATTTGAAATACACACTTACTGATCTCCACGCAGAGATCTGTAAAATGTAACGGCGTATCGTCCGGGAAGGGAATGCATTGCTCCCATCCTTCCAAAGTCTTGAAGGATACTGTGTACCGGTACATACTAAAGGCTAGTTTACATGACGACGCTACAGACTACGGACCAAAATTTCGAAACTGCGCGACCGGCCACTGCGCATGATCGGCGCCCAAGCAGCTGGCGAAATTAAACAGTTTCGGCTTGCTCCAACTTTGTTGAGGCGAAATTCGGGAGTACATTTGTCTAGGCAACATATTTACACTAATAAGCCAAAACATTATGAACAGTCACTACCGAGACGTTGGATGTCGCCTGGTGACGTTGCGGGCACATGACGCGGTAGCAAAAGTATACAAACGGACCAGACACGGACGTGGGATCACCTTACCGAAAATATGAGCTGAAAATGGGGAAATCCATTGAGATAAGCGACTCTGACAAAGAGCAGATTACACAGGCCAACGAAAATTTTTTTTGTGAAATTTCTTTCCTTTGATAGCTGATCTTTATAGATTTTTATGAGCTGAATCCAAATCTAGCCTTAACTTTTTGTATCACCCATAGTTTTCAAGCAATATGCTTTTTACTGTATAGTATAAAAATCCTATGCTATACGGTCAACAGGGAAATTAATGAAACACTTTGTTACATCATAAGCATGGTATGTATTTACAGTAAGCTACTTAAAACAATGATATGTGTTAATAGAGGTTTCACTTGTCAGCTGGAATTGGGTTGTATTTTCTTTCGTTGAAGCTTCTTGTGCAGCTTTTCTACGATGAGTCGCTTGCTGAACTTCTCGGTCAAGTGACCAACAGTAGTCCCCCATCACGTTGGTGTTCCAGCGGCCTTGGTAACGTTTTTCCATCACTTTAATGTCCTGGTGAAAACGCTCTCCTTGCTCGTCACTAACATCTCCCATATTGTCTGGGAAGTAATCAAGGTGACTGTTCAAAACATGAACTTTCAGGCTCATTGAACATCCTAAAGTTTTAAACTTCTTTAAGATTGTAGCTATAACAGAAACATATTCTGGGTCTTTTTCTTGTCCTAAGAACATTGTAACGACTTGCTTGAACGATACGCATGCTTCATTTTGGATTCAAAGTTAACATCAAAAATCAATTTTCTAATGTCAGGTCCGACAAAGACGCCTTCTTTTCGTTTCCTTGGTGTTTTTTAATCACAAATTCACCACAGATATAACAAAAACTGTCAGCAGAATTTTTACAACCACGATTAGACATTGTACTGAGCACATGTACAGGAAATGGAAAAGTGAGGTTAGGTTGACAGGAAACAAAACACCATCTGTTAAGACAAAAATAGAATCGACCTTTTTTGCCAGTGCTACCTTCATTACACCTCCTTTTCAAATTTTTTAACTATATAAAACCTGTCAAATTCTTTAAAAAATCACTTATTTTAATCAATTTAACTGTAAAATGCGAAGAAATGGTGGGTGATACAGTTTTTTAAGTATCATATTTGGATTTCTCACCCTATAAAACATATGAATAATGTATTTTCAGCAAAAAAGTTTTTCCATTGTTGGCCTGTGATATTATTATGCAGAGCTTGTGAATGAGTATCTCGAAAACGGCGAAGCTGGTTGAACGTTCACGTACTATTGTCGTGATTATCTACGGAAAGAGGTAGGACAGTGAAACTACCACTAGGGGCTAAATGGTTGGACGTCCGCGACTCTTCACAGAACGTGGGAGACATGGTCCTGCGCTTGGATGGGACCTGCGGCAGTAATCGAAGTCACGCTGACAGCTACGAACCACCTGGATCCCTTCACGCTTGATGTCTTCCCCAATGGCGACATCATCTTTCAGCAGTAAAACTGTCTGTGTCTCGGAGTCGGAACCGTGCTACAGTGGTTTAAGGAGCATAATAGTGAACTCATGTTGGTGTCTCGACGACCAAACTCGTCTGATGTAAATCACGTGGAATCCATCTGAGCTGCCATTGTGCGCCATCATCGTGTACGCAAACCACCGGCCCGTTATTTATGCGGATTACGTGTCCTGTGCGTAAACAAATGGTTCAAATGGCTATGAGCACTATGGGACTTAACATCTATAGTCATCAGTCCCCTAGAACTTAGAACTACTTAAACAAAAAAAAAAAAAAAAGGTTCATATGGCTCTGAGCACTATGGGACTTAACTTCTAAGGTCATCAGTCCCCTAGAACTTAGAACTACTTAAACATAACTAACCTAAGGACATCCCACAACACCCAGTCATCACGAGGCAGAGAAAATCCCTGACCCCGCCGGGAATTGAACCCGGGATGTGCGTAAACATCTGGTGCCACATACTTCCACAAACCTACCAACAAACTGTCGGGTTCCTGATATGCAGAATCTGTGATGTACTCCGTTCCAAAGACAGACAAATAAGTTATTAAGCAGATTGTCGTAATGTTTTTTTCTCATCAGTGTAAATGATTAACTTTTCAAGGCCACAGGTAGATGTAAGCGCGATAAGCCATTGTAAATGTGAAATGCTTCTACATTTAGAAACGGTGTAAGCGCCAGAATGTCGCATGCAAACATACATGCATCGTGTTGTACAGGTGCTGGATGTCAGTATGTGGGCTGGAGTTCCATACTGTCCGTCAACATTGGGACGTTAATGCGGTTTGTGAATAACGCTGGAGTTGTTGTCCGGTGATGTCCCCCATTTACTCGTCTGGAGACACATTTTTTGACCAAGAAAGCCAAGGCAACATGTCGAAACTATGTAGAGCATGTTGGGCTACAGCAGCATTTTCCACTGTTGGAAAACACCCATTGGAATGCCGTTCATGAATGGCACCACAACAGGTCGAATCACTGCACTGACGTACAGATTTGCAGTCAGGGTGCATGGGATAACCACGAGAGCGCTCATGCTGTCATACGAAGTTACGCCCCAGACCATAACTCCGTGGGTAGTTCCAGTGTGTCTAGCTTGCGGACAGGTTGGTTGCAGGCCCTCTACCTGACTCTGTCTAACTAACACACAGCCCTTACTCGCACCGAGGCAGAACCATCTTTCCATCGGAAAACACAGCAGACCTCCGCCCTGCCCTCCAATGAACTCTCGCTCGACACCACTGAAGCCGCAAGTGGTGGTGCTCTGGGGTCAGTGGAATGTACACTACTGGCCATTAAAATTGCTACACCACGAAGTTGAGGTGCTACAGACGCGAAATTTAACCGACAGGAAGAAGATGCGGTGATATGCAAATTATTAGCTTTTCAGAGCATTCACTCAAGGTTGACGCCGGTGACGACATCTACAACGTGCTGACATGAGGAAAGTTTCCAACCGATTTCTCATACACAAACAGCAGTTGACCGGCGTTGCCTGGTGAAACATTGTTGTGATGCCTCGTGTACGGCCGGCCGCGGTGGTCGTGCGGTTCTAGGCGCTCCAGTCCGGAGCCGCGCTGCTGCTACGGTCGCAGGTTCGAATCCTGCCTCGGGCATGGATGTGTGTGATGTCCTTAGGTTAGTTAGGTTTAATTAGTTCTAAGTTCTAGGGGACTGATGACCACATCAGTTGAGTCCCATAGTGCTGAGAGCCATTTGAACCATTTGAACCTCGTGTACAGAGGAGAAGTGCGTACCATCACGTTTGCGACTTTGATAAAGATCAGATTGTAGCCTATCGCGATTGCGGTCCATCGTATTGCGACATTGCTGCTCGCGTTGGTCGAGATCCAATGACTGTTAGCAGAATATGGAATCGGTGGATTCAGGAGGGTAATACGGAACGCCGTGCTGGATCCCAACGGCCTCGTATCACTAGCAGTCGAGATGAAAGGCATCATATCCGGATGACTGTAACGGATCGTGCGGCCACGTCTCGATCCCTGAGTCAACAGATGGGGACGTTTGCAAGACAACAACCATCTGCACGAACAGTTCGACGACGTTTGCAGCAGCATGGACTATCAGCTCGGAGACCATGGCTGCGGTTACCCTTGACGCTGCCTCACAGACAGGAGCGCCTGCGATGGTGTATTCAACGACGAACCTGGGTGCAAGAATGGCAAAACGTTATTATTTCGGATGATTCCAGATTCTGTTTACAGCATCATGATGGTCGCATCTGTGCTTGGCGACATCGCGGTGAACGCACATTGGAAGCGTGTATTCGTCATCGCTATACTGGCGTATCACCCGGCGTGACGGTATGGGGTGCCATTGGTTACACGTCTCGGTCACCTCTTGTTCGCATTGACGGCACTTTGAACAGTGGACGTTACATTTCAGATGCGTTACGACCCGTGGCTCTACCCTTGATTCGATTCCTGCAAAACCCTACATTTCAGCAGGATAATGCACGACCGCATGTTGCAGGTCCTGTAGCGCCTTTCTGGATACAGAAAATGTTCGACTCCTGGCCTGGCCAGCACATTCTTCAGATCTCTCACCAATTGAAAACGTGTGGTCAATAGTGGCCGAGCAACTGGCTCGTCACAATACGCCAGCCAGTACTCTTGAACTGTGGTATCGTGTTGAAGCTGCATGGGCAGCTGTACCTGTACACGTCACCCAAGCTCTGTTTGACTCAATGCCCAGGCGTATCAAGGCCGTTATTACGGCCAGAGGTGGTTGTTCAGGGGACTGATTTCTCAGGATCTATGCACGCAAATTGCGTGAAAATGTAATCACATGTCAGTTCTAGTATAATATATTTGTCCAATGAATACCCGTTTATCATCTGCATTTCTTCTTGGTGTAGCAATTTTAATGGCCAGTAGTATACGTTACAGGACGTCTGTCTCGGAGCTGTCCTGGAAGTAATTGCTTTGTAACAGTTCGTTGTGCCACTGTGGTGCCAATTGCTGCTCACATTGCAGCTGCAGATGCAGTATGATGCGCCAAAGCCATACTCCGGTAATGTCGCGTGGCCGTCAGGCGAACTGTCTTCTTGCGACCGTATATTCTCGTGACCACTGCTGCCAGCACTCACGTACAGTGGCTATATTCCTGCCAAGTCTTTCTGCAGTATCCAGCTTCGCGTAGCCCCTTTACAAGCCCACGTGCAAACTCGGTGAGGTGTTTATAATGCCGGCCGCGGTAGTCTCGCGGTTCTAGGCGCGCAGTCCGTAACCGCGCGACTGCTACGGTCGCAGGTTCGAATCCTGCCTCGGGCATGGATGTGTGTGATGTCCTTAGGTTAGTTAGGTTTAAGTAGTTCTAAGTTCTAGGGGACTGATGACCACAGCTGTTAAGTCCCATAGTGCTCAGAGCCATTTCAACCATTTTGTTTATAATGTTGATAATGGCGTCTCTGTAGCCTTAAAGGCATTTGTGACTAGCATCAACTTACCACGTTCAATCTAAAAGGTAACTAATACTCACGACCGTTACATCGTGTATTTAAAGAAAACCTGATTTGCATCCTCCTACTGGCGCCACTAACGCCACTCTTGTGCGACTGGCGCAAAAATGGAATACACATCATCTTAAAAACATGTAGAAACACATCTTCCAGCTTTCGTTTACATCCCACAACACATCTTGTTCGGATTTTTTTCCGCCATTGTAGTTGCACATGGTATGAGATTAGGTGTCGTGTCGGCAGAGCGTCGATGGAGATAAATATGAAGTGGGGAACGAAGGAAATTGTTCGCTTCTTGTACATTTATGCTAAGGTAAGGTGCCTACTGGATTGCATTAGTACCCTATAAAAACCAGCAGCCACGTGTCGCTGTATTTGATGCGGTCCTAATCGACATGAACATGGACGGATTGTTGACATCTGAGCTGAGGAACAAAATTCATTCCATTAGAAACACATACACAAGTGAATTACGAATATCAGAAGCAAGTAAAATGTCTGGCTGTGGAACGACAACTTCTATTGTAGAGACGAATGTGAATTGCATCTTGTCAAAAAACAGTTATGTGTAGTTTTATTTCAGGCCACAGTGCTAGAGGCTTTGGATTATGTTTCTTCCTCGTCGCAACACCAACTTTACTAGGGAGAAATGTGAACTGTTCTCGTAACATTCTCAGATGGCTGCAGTAACTTCCTGGGGTTCCACAGTCTTCTCTTACTAAGGTAGCTGTCACCCGAGCTGAGATGTTTTTTTATCCAATCACGAAGCCAAATATGTCCCTCACTTTTTTGTTGTGTGTATCGATTTCGTGCAGGCAAGCATTAACTCCACCACCAATCGTGCAGCTGCCAAAACTATTATTTCAGAGACTAATCTGGCCTCAACAAAACGACAAAAGTGACGTATACACTGGTGTCGCTGTGTCTAGTCATACACGAAACCATTTACGCGAGCCAAATGTTGAACAAAACTGTGAAAGCGATTTGTTAACTTGAAAAAAGCTCCATGGCTTTGTCGCCTACCGTGCTGAACACCTGCTGTTCGTAAGATTTAGTTTAGTTCATGTATTTTTATCTGTTTATTGCAAATATGTGTTGTGCGTTTCACTTGTAACTTAAACTGTGTGTCTGCTTGCTTACTCCGAAATCTCCTCAGTTGCAGATTATCGCACGAAGTCCACTTTACCATATCTCTGTCTTCCGCTTGTGACGTGGGGAGGGGCGTTATCTAACACAGACGTGAAGACACGACTACTTACTTAAACCAGAGAAATGGAAGTAGTGTGAATGAATGAACGTGTTCTTAACTTACAGTAACTAAACGATTTATATATCGTCTCTTTTCCTGTGTACAACAATAGTACTGGGTATTGCAAGAAAGAATCTTTACAGCAGCTGCAGGTTGACGTCAAATCAGTATTTTTAACACGGTATCTGTATCTTAAGCTCTTTAATATCATTATGTCACTTACGCAATGCAAATAAAAAATATTTAGGCACACTAAACGCATTTCACCGACAGAATTACATCTCAGTGATGAAATAGCTGTTACGTATAAGAATAATCAAACATAATTTAGTATTTTAGTCAGGGCTGGTTTAAGACTTGAGCGACACAAGCGGTCGCTTGGTTCTCCAAGCTGACAGGGGCGCCAGAGACGCGATAGTGCAAAATTTTTTTAGGGTGTATCGTAATTAGAACCGGGAGGATGCCAAATAACATCTCGCTTGTGTGGGAAACTTTCTTGAACCGGCCGTGATTGTACTACACAACTGAATTTATTTACAGATCAGAACTGGATTTTCATTGAAAAACATTTCGTCTGACAGATTAGTTGTACAAAACTTTTGTTGCACATATTTTTCCTTAATTTTAGATTTATCACTGCCAAATTTCTACCTGCACCTGTCAGGAATTTTATTGAGTAATGAGCGTGAATAATCATATATCGTAGTGTAGCTATTCCGAATATCAGATGTGCATATGTGTAAGAAAATCATTCGGAAGACGCATAAAAAGATGATAAAATAACAAACACCACAAAAAGTTTAAACGCAAAAATGTTTTTGTTCATATCACTTTAGAGAAGAAATTGTGTACTGCTCTTATCTTCTGTGTGAATAGTTACGTACTTCATGACTACCATCGCGCTACAAAATTTTCGGGTCAATAGCAAGGTCCGATTCCACCCATCTGCTTTGACCAATGGCATTCTGTAAGCCGTCAGTAATTTACGTTGTGAAGGATGTAAGCGACCTGTTATTCAATGGTATCTGGGCTTGAATTGATTTCTCGTGTAATCTATGACGTTTGCAAACTATGATATATGATATTTAATCCAATTATGTGGTGATTTGTGGGGGTGTGATTTTGGTGGAATCTGAGAGCATAGCTTAAATTGTCGATAGACAAACAAGTAGCCTATATATGCGAGGTGTGTGAGAAAAGTGATGAGACTGAAAACACTGCAAGTGATCTGGCAACGCTGTGTTTTTCTACTTTCGTAGACCGGCGTGTTCATCCCTTCCAGTTGCTCAGTCAGAGTTCCAGCCCTGTACAGCCATCAGGATTCGAGAGCGCCATCAGTGAAGTCGTGATTTTGTTGTGTGTTATGAAAGCGCAACAGAGGAATTTAGAGCAACGTTATGCCATCAAGTTTTCTGTTAAACTTGGAGAATCCGTGAGTCTGACCTTCGAAAAATTGAAAAAAAGCCTATGGGGAACATTTATTTTTCGCTGGCACAGATCGTTTTCGGAAGGTCGAGAGCACATTGAACATGAATGTCACTCAGGCAAACCTTCAGCTTCAAAAAAAGCGACCAAACGTCGATTGTGTGCTTGCTCTTGTGAGATCAGACAAACGGTTAACAAGTAAGGATGACGGGTGACCTGTCACACAGTTTCACTGTACATCAAATTTTGACTTAAGTCTTGCTCATGCAAAAGACGCGTACCAAAATGGTGCCGATAAATCTTACAGCTGAGCAGAAGGACACTCGAAGAAGCGTGTGCGTTGATCTTCTTGAGAGGACTGCAATGACCACGTTTGGTTCAGCCGTGTGATGAAAGGTGATGAATCATGGGTTTTTGAGTACGATCCTGAGACAAAACGGCAAACTGAAGAGCGACTCGCTGAGACATCTCCTCGACCGGAAAACCTCGAATTAGCAAATCAAAACAATGCTGATTTGCTTTTTTGACAATGGAATTTGTTGCAAGTGTTTTACAAAGATGTCCTTGAATGGTTCAGGAAAAGGGAAAATCGAGTGACACCAGACACTGCAGACAAATCGATGGCGCCTCACGACAACGCCCCATGCCACATGGCCACTTATATTACGGAATTTTTGACCTCAAAAAGCATTCCTGTTGTTTCGCACCCTCCCTATTCACCTGATCTGAGGTGTTGTGACTTTTTTCCTTTCCCGAAATTGAAAAATGTCTTGAAAGGACGAAATTTTGAGAATCTGGAGAACATTCGAAAGAATGTGACCGCGCTGTTGAAGGCCCTACAACGTGAAGCCTTTCAACGTTGCTCTCAGGACTGAGAAAAACGACTCCGCCGGTGCTTAGCTGCCGAAGTCAAGCAAGACAAGTTGTTTATTTATGAACTGGATACGATCTCTGAGCGTAATGTTAAGTAGGAACTTTAGTGCGAAAGTTAAATTGCATCGAATGAAACGGTTAGTAATTGTAATGTTGTTTCTTACAATTATTTTTTAATCTGACGAGATTTTTTAAGCGTAGGGCCAGATACGTACGCACATTGCTCATATGCTCGTAAGTGAAGTGAGATTCAATTCCAATGATAATTTTGTTCTTTGTTTTTTTTTTTTCAATAATTTCCTTTATCTTCAAAGGTGATGTTGTTGAACTATTGCATATACGAAATCGCTTATTTTTATTACATGTCGCATTGTTGTTAGCCGGTGGGTCACTTCTGTAGTAGAGTCGCTTTTTTCCGGTGGTACTTTGCAGTCATGAGTTAGTTAAGTGTGACTGAATCTTTCGTGTTTATTGGTTACTTTTTTGCTCAATGCCTATTGACTTGTCAGTTTTCGTTTGTATTGCGATTTCAATTTTTTATGTGTGTTCTTTGTCTCTATTATGGAGGAATTTGTGTGAGTCTTTTTCGATGAATTCGTTCTTTTCTGTGTGTGTGTTTTCCTTTGAGCTACATACATCAGGCAAAGAATGCGATTGCTATTGTGCGATTTTTTGTATATTTTAGAAGTTTTCGTTTGCATAATTTTTCTTTTACGCAGAGTTTCTTTTTTTAAAATTTATGTTGCTTTATTTTGGAAGAGCTTATGTGTGTTATGATTAGATTTTTTCGAAATATTAGATTCCATTTGGGCATTTGTTGAGGGTGTTTTGTTTGGTTTATTCTTAAAGAATGTGTGTGGGTTGTTTTTCGATTATGTGATTTCTTGGCGGTGGGGATGTCTGGTATCGTTGTCTTCGTTTGAATTACATAGGTTCAGAATATGCTGGGATTCCAATATCTTCTGTATTTTGTAGTTTTATTGTGGGCAAATTACTATTTTTTAAATTTTAATAAGCCGCCAGTTTGTGTGTGTGTGTTGGGGGGGGGGGGGGGGGGGGAGTGAGGAGGAGTTCTGGATAACTGTCTTCGTTGCGAAGATTTAGATTCCAACTGTGCGATTTCAGCATTTTCAGGTTGAGTTAATATATTGGCATTTGTGTATGTAATTTCTCCCTTTTTCTTGGGGGGAGGGGGGCAGGCATCAGAAGGAGAGGGACCTGGCCTCACTGTCTTTATTGTAGGTACTTAGGTCCAGCGGATGTTCTGATTCCATGTGCTGGCTTGCCTGACTTAACGTAACTCGAAGAATTCGATTTCTCTTGTGAAATTTTTTTTCTCGTTTCTGCAGTTATCCTCTTCATCTTTTCCTGTGGGGCGGAGGGGGGGAGGGGTGGAGTCGGGGGGAGGAGTTTGGGTGAGGTACCCGTATCGCTGTCGTCCTTTCACGTACTCAGGTTTAGTATACACTGCGATTGCATTTGTGTGCTTTTTTTATAGATTCATTTTATTTTATTTTGGAAAAAAAAGTGTTTATCCTTGTCTCCGTCTCAGCAATATAAGTCAAACGAAGAATTTGATTCCAAGTGGTTTTTTATGGATGAATTAATGTGTCTTACTTTTCAATACACGCATCAAAAAAAGTTTTGCATCGCCCCAGTTCCCAGAAATCCTGAAGATAGACCTTGACTGTGGGTACTGTATCACAGACACAGTCCCTTTGACTGTTCAGAGATAACATTAAACCCGCCAAAAGATGTAAAAAACCATGCATGAGCAGCGTCTATTAGACGGAGGGGTCCGACAACCGATCAGTTCCAGTCATTCCACTAGGAAGGAGGTACACGGCTCGTGTTCTCTGTAGTTCAACCATCCCTAGACGGTCAATACCACGGTTCGATCGCGTCCACATTGTTACTTTGTGCCAGGAAAGGCTCTCAACAAGAGAAGTGTCCAGTAGTCTCGGAGTGAACCAAAGCGGTGTTGTTCGGACATGGAGGAGATACAGAGCGACAGGAACTGTCGATGACATGCCTAGCTCAGGCCGCCCAAGGGCTACTACTGTGTTGGATGACCGCTACCTATGGATTATCGCTCGGAGAAACCCTGACAGCAACGCCACCATGTTGAATAATGCTATTCGTGCAGCAACAGGACGTCGTACGACTCAAACGTGCACAATAGGCTGCATGATGCGCAACTTCACTCCCGACGTCCATGGCGAGTCCATCTTTGCAACCAAAACACCATGCAGCGCGGTACAGATGGACCCACTCAGGATTGGCATCACGTTGTTTTCATCGATGAGTGTCGCATATGCCTTCAACCTCAACCAGACAATCGTCGGAGACGTGTTTCGAGGCAACCCGGTCAGGCTGAACGCCTTAGACACACTGTCCAGCTAGTGTAGCAAGGCGGAGATTCCCTGCTGTTTTGGGGTGTCATTATGTGGGGCCGACATATGCCGCTGGTGGTCACTGAAGGCGCCGTAACGGCTGTACGATACGTGAATGCCATCCTCCGACCGATAGTGCAACCATATCGGCAACATATTGGCGAGGCATTCGTCTTCATGGACGACAATTCGCGCTCCCATCATGCACATCTTGTGAATGACTTCCTTCAGGATAACGACATCGCTCGACTAAAGTGGCCAGCATGTTCTCCAGAGATGAGCCCTATCGAACATGCCTGGGATAGATTGAAAAGGGCTGTGTATGTATGACGCGACCCATCAACCACACTGACGGATCTACGCCGAATCGCCATTGAGGAGTGGGACAATCTGGACCAACAGTGCCTTGATGAACTTGTGGATAGCATACCACGACAAATACAGGCATGCATCAATGCAAGAGGACGTGCTGCTGGGTATTAGAGGTACCGGTGTGTACACCAATCTGGACCACCACCTCTGAAGGTGTGGTTTTCATGAGCAATAAAAAGGGCGGAAGTGATCTCTGTACAGGTTCCGGAACTTTCGGAAACGAGGTGATGCAAAACTTTTTTGATGTGTGTATGTCGTACTTTTGGATTGTGTCTAATATCCCTGCGTAGGTCAAGTGAAATATTGAATTTTTTCTTTTTTATTTTTCCTTGGTTTCTAATGCACGAGGAATCTGTGTAATTTGTTTTCGATTGTGTGGTTCCTTTGTGGGTGTGTGTCTGGCATCACTGTCTTCACTTGAGCTACCTAGGTTCAGTGTATGTTGAGACTCCAATGGTGGTTTTGGTGTACATTTTATTTCGGTTCATTGTGGACGATTTTGTTTATTATTTCGTGAATGTCATTCTTTCGTGGCTCTGTGGTTAGTATCATTGTCGTCGATTGAGCTATGTAAGTCTACCGTTAGATGCGATTCCACTTGTTTGTTTTGAACTGTGACGTCTTTGTCTTATGTTGTGTGGAGTGGTGTATGCTCGATGTATTTCAAGCTTGCCTCCTGAAGCAAGCGTGGACGTTACTCTTCAAGTGTATCTTTATGTTTGTAATTTCGTTTGTGGAAATTGTGTCTAGTCATTTGTAGTAGTATGTCAGCTATGTGTTTTTCCTTTTATGCTTGTAAGCTTTCGTTTTAAGGTAGGTCATTCTTGAGATTGTAGTTCGCTTGTCGTTTTTCATATAATTTTTTTCTTTTGAATTGTGTTTACTTCTTTCGTAGTCTCAGGTATGGTTTGTTTTGAGACTTCGTTCTCATTATAGTGAGTTTTTTATTTTTTCTCACTAATTATCTCGTTTCGTGGCTTTGGCATGGGTTTCATAGGATTTTTTTGTCTCTCTCTACTGTGTCTTTTTGTTTTAAAAAAGTGTTACAAAGTTTCTGTCTGGATGAAGATGTTTCCTTGGTTCGCACGTGTTGCCATACTTTCTTTCTGTCGTTTGTTTTTTTAATTTGTGAATGTCGGTGTGTATGTAAATTCTTGTTTTCATTTGGGTATTTTGTTAGACATCTACATTTGTGGCTTGGTTCGTGTGCTCTGTCATTACATAGTAGGTGTTTGTCAGGTGTGGTTGATATATATATAAATGTGTAGGTGTGTGTGTGTGTGTGTGTGTGTGTGTGTGAAGATGTCGATATTGCTTCTCATGCCAAAAAATGTGTTTGACTGTGTCCCAGAATCTTAGTCACCATAGCATTTAAGAACAGATTAGCGGACCAGGAGGTCAATTTCAAGGATATGGATAAAGAGTAGAGAAGCTTATGCCTAGAAAATATGGACACGTTCACCCATGTTTATAAGTTTTAGAGTCAGGTACTTGAAATTAAAGACACAAGTGGCAAAAAGAAACATGAAAACGTCATGTAACTGTTACCATACTACTTTGCTTTGCCTTTTTCGAATGGTTTAACTGAAAGGTTGTTTAGCACTCTAAAATATCAAGACTACTAGTCGACACAGAGTTTATGCACAAATTTAGTCCCATTTAATATGCAGCAAAGAAGGTTTAAAAAGGACAAAAACAACACCTTTA
Organism: Schistocerca americana; assembly: GCF_021461395.2. Classification (NCBI taxonomy): domain Eukaryota; kingdom Metazoa; phylum Arthropoda; class Insecta; order Orthoptera; family Acrididae; genus Schistocerca; species Schistocerca americana. The sequence goes on along the minus strand of NC_060122.1, from coordinate 256,710,773 downwards.
GATATTCTGTATGGAAAATTTCAGAAATTGAATTGTTTCATCGCACAGAGCAAAACTTCTGAGAATTTCAGAAGATGGCGAATAACCTATTTCAGGAATTGTAAAATTATAACGAAACTGCAACTTTCTCCTTTATTCTCATTCGTTTCATATGTAATGACGATATTATTTGTAGTGTTATGTGCTTTTTCAGCCCTCATTTTTGTATATTTTACGCTGAACAAAAAAAGTATGGTACAGTATTACAATTTATTCATTTTCTCTACTGCATTTGCTAAATTTTAGATTAATTTGTTTCATTAAGATTTTGGGTGTTTTGCAAAAATGTTATTCATTTATTTTCAATTAATATTATTTTACAATCATTTTCCACCTGAATTTTTTGTTAATGACGTTTGTTAGTGTAATTGAGCCAAACCAAATCAGTATTGTTTGCAACATATATTTTGCTTTTCTATTTCTTCATTAGTTATCAAACTAAACTGAAAATGTTTGTCTTTGACAACGCCTACTATTCCGCAGAAGACTATCTATTACTGTAATGTGTAATTAGTGGTGGGTAGGAATTACTGACTAACGTCTGTCTGCCTTTAATTAAAAAGCAAAAACTAATAAATGATCAACATTTAGGCATATTTAAAAATTGATGCTAATATAAAATGACTCTTTCCACATCATCGTGCAAATGATATGTGGATAAAGCAGATGATCAAAGTACTAGATGTACATTCAAATTGTGATGTATTTGGTTATTCCTGAAAAATGACAGTTGCTGATGAGAAATATTCCAGGAAAAGAAGGAAATAGGCTACTGTTGGAAAGGCAGACCCATATGTTACTCTGGTTAGGCTATAATTACTAAAAAATGACATTTTTATAGATAAAGCAAAACGTTCGTTTTAAGGGATCCAACCGTCTGAGACCATTCCCATAATACTATTAATAGAATTGATCAGTGCTGTAACATGTTTAAAAATTATATCATTATTGACTCTGTAAATTTCTGTTATTAGTCATACACTGAATGAGGCATCATAGTGAAGATTTCAAAGCGAGAAGATGTGTGAACTACAGCGAAACTAATGCACTGACAATCTAATAAAACAAGAACGCTATTCTGCAAGGAGGCATACCACTATGCAAATGTGTTTCTTAGACGTTTCAATAATTGTTCACTTCGTTGACATGCACAAGACACGATAGCATGCCTTGCTTCTTTCCTCATTGCACACAGTATATGGACTTGTAAAGAAAGTGTAGGTAAGTTTTTTGCAAACGTGAACACTAAAAATATTGTGCATACAAGTTAAAAGGTGAAAATGTAACGAACAAGAAGCAGTACCAGTAAGCAAACAAGCATTGGTTTCGGAGTTTCAGCTCCATTTGCTATCTATACAAATATAACAAAGGGGAATTAAATGGATTACGAAAGCGTGCTTTTCACATCAGTTCCTTCCCTTCTTGGTTATTTAATATACAGTATGATTAGGCGTATAATTAAAGTTAAACTTTCAAAACGCTGTAGAAATAACACCACTGGTCCGAATGATGTCAAATTGCAACGGAATATTATCGGAGAAGGAGGAAAACGTATGGCAGAATAAAAAAACAGTGTGAAAATTGATCATTAGACGTCGCTTTACGTGTTAGAATACGTACATGTAAACACCTGTCATGTGAATGACCCACTGAAGTTGGTATAAACACGCCAGGTACACAGCTTTTCCTCCTTTCGCGTCTGTGACGTTCGCTATGACTGTCTCAATGCAGGCTCGCGCTCTGCTTGTAAACCTGTATTACAAAAATGATGACTGTGCACATGTCGCTCTTCAGAAGTTCCAGACACTGAAGGGTTTGAAAAAAGACGTTGGTCCGGTGGGTCTGGAAAAAATGATTCGGAAATTCCAAAAGACGGGTTCTTCCGGTGTGCAGCCTGGTAGAGAGAGGAGACATGTTGATTCGACATCAGTGGAAGCAGTGGCCACAGCAATGCAGGATGAGACAAGTGGTGGTGTGCAAACGTGTAGTGCACGAAGAATTGCCCGAAGATTGGAAATACCCGTGCGGATGGTGTGTAAAATCCTATGAAACTTCCTTCTTTGCTATCCATTTGCTGGCCGAAGTGGCCGTGCGGTTAAAGGCGCTGCAGTCTGGAACCACAAGACCGCTACGGTCGCAGGTTCGAATCCTGCCTTGGGCATGGATGTTTGTAATGTCCTTATGTTAGTTAGGTTTAACTAGTTCTAAGTTCTAGGGGACTAATGACCTCAGCAGTTGAGTCCCATAGTGCTCAGAGCCATTTGAACGATTTTTTTTGCTATCCATTCAAAATTACCCATGTGCAGGAGTTGCTTCCTGATGACCTGCCAGCGTGAGAGACCTATGCTTTAGAATTTCTTGCTCACATGGAAGTGGACAATGATTGGCAGGGGAAGATTTTGTGGGCACCTGACAGGATATGCCAATACACAGAATTGTCGAATATGGGCAACAGAAAATCGACACGCAAATCAACCAGTATCACATCACCCTGAAAAGGTCACCGTGTGGTGCGGATTTACGGCATCATTGATCATAGGGCCATATTTTTTCTAACAGACAGGTGCTACCAGTCCTGTTACCTGTACCGTCATTGGTAAGCGCTATGAGTGTCTTTTGCACAACCACGTCATTCCAGCTATCCAACTTCCCTCCTGGCCAACGACGCCATTCTCTCATTTCCATTTCCAGCAGCCTGGATGTGTGGATGGGATCATTTTTATGCAAGATGGCACACCTCTGCAAATTGAAAATCCAGTTAAGCAGATGCTGAAGCGCCATTTCGGCCCAGATCACGTAAGAAACAGATTGACCGCCCTTACGGCGGAACAGGCAACCGTAAAAATAGTTTTCCCGTCGGTCAACAGATGTCGCAGGCGACGCTACAATGCTAACTGACCTGTCCATGTCGCGGAATTGGCAACGCTGTATCTTAGGTGACGTGAATGACGCTGATTTGTGATTGGCTGCGCGCGAATGGCATTCGTCACACAGCTGACTATAGAGCACGATCGGCTATGGTTTTTCCCGTGTTTTCAATTGAAGAATGTAGATTAGCTCCTGTAATTCTACAAACCAAATTTATTTCTACTGGCGGGATACTTCTCACAATCATATGCGAAATGAAATAAATGGAAAGTAACACACAAACATTTCTCTGTTTAAAGGCAACCTGTATTGCAGTCGCATAGGTTTTACACTCGCCTTCCATGCCGTCTATTTCCTCTTTGTTATACAGCTCTTCTGATACGGATTATGGTGGTAAAAAAGATCTCCACGTGCAGGTTAACACTAGGAAATTTTCAAAATCTTTTCAACGTCTTTGAAATATAATCCGTTAATTTACTGACAAATATTGCACTGAGCAGTGGGTTTCGCGTCCTGACATTACCGACATAATTATTTTCCTACGCCATTTGTTTGCTTTGTCTAAATCAGCGGGCAAAATAATCTTATCTCAATATCAAAGATTTACATCGTAGCTGTAACTAGAAGTCTGGGCGGACAGGAAAAATGCCGCCGTCCGTATGTGCACCGCATCCACAAGATCATTATCCACAGCTGCCATGTTGCTTATCTGCATTCTGAGATATTAACGTTTTGTAAAGCAGTTTAACCCACCACTGCTCTGAAAAGAGACTTGTGCCTTTTGTCTGCTGATGTCCGCACTCGGTTGTGATGCGAATTAAGGTTTGACATATTTCAGTGACAGACATTTCAAATTTAAATTCTTTTACTTTGCATGTAACTTATCGTAAATGATATAAGAGTGGCACAAAACGATGAATTTTGGATTGTTGTTGAAAGGGGGCTGCAAACGCAGTAATATACAAATGAAAGCGTATTTCTCGAGCATATTTTGGCGGTGTCAACTTTGAAGAGCCACAGACGGCAAACCATAATTATGTTAAAAATTTACTTTGTACAGTTGAAAGATAACCCGCAAATATTCGCAATAGACGTACGCTTTTATCTGCAACGCAGTTACTACTAGGGATATCTGCACTCGAGCAGACCTGTCACTATAAGTAGTGTTGTTTTCGAGTGAAAGCTGTGTGAGGATTACTAGCGCACAGATAAAAATAATTAAAATAGGCAGCGTCAATAGTTTGCATGTTATGCTCGTTCTCTTCTATTCTCTTCCCTTCATTCCAGTGTAAACGCTTGTTCACACTTATAAACGAATGGCAGTGAACATTGGCGAATTATCTATCAATACTTATTTTACACTTGCTCACTTCGTTCGCTCTAGTATATACCAGGATTTAGAGGGACCGATGACCTAGCAGTTAGATGATGGCTATTATTCATTTATTCCACTGTTGCGATTTCAGCTCTAGAGCCATTTTGAAGTACCAAGGGAAAGGTCTTGTAAGGTAATGCTTCTTAAATTGTTTACCAAATGTTACCACACTATGCTTTGCATTTTGTTATCCATATCTTATATTGGTTTCAGTTTTCACATTGCACAGAAAAATGCCTGTACAGCCAAAATTACGACAGTGAAGTGAATAAACAGTTTAAAAAAGTCCAAATCGCAGCAAAGATTTCATTTAAAAATTATATGATTCTTGTACAGGAAGAGCTGCCACGTTATATTAGAATATAAGATCGACGAAATTTAGATAGGATCGAATGCTTAGGGCTCTTTATCAATTCTTACTCGTAACTAATTTATTGATTTACATGAATTTAAAATCCACTCGTGTAACCTTTCTTTATCTTTGACAGGAAATCTGAACATTTTTAGTTCAGGATTTGTTCGTCTTCTCCTTCCATAGTTGATATACTCGCAGGCCCTCGGCATGACGACTCGATCCACTACCACCGGTACGTCAGAAACAGCTGTACTTCACAGACGCCAAATAGTGGAACGCTGCACGCGTTCGGCCGATGTTGCCACATATTTCACAGAACGGAGTACCATCTAGTGGTTGATTCCACAAGTAAGGGTGTGACGCTGTTGCCGCCTGGTGGCCGTTCCCTGACAAGGGTTGCCTGCTAGACCATGCGATCGGGCAATCTGTTTCTTACGTGATCTGGGATTTCGGAAATGCTAGAATTATCTGCCGCCATTTTACCTACAGCCTGGCCGTACCGACCACCTGATCTAAATCCGTGTGACTTCTGGCTGTGGGGCTATCTGAAAGATGCAGTGTTCAGTGTTCAGATTGCAAACTTAGTTGCATTGAAGGCATGCATTGCGCAACAGATTCTGATCGTGACCCCGGAAACACTTTGATCAGTTGTGGAACATGCTGTTTTGCTTTTTCAACTTGTTGCAGAAAACGGTATACATCATATGGAACGTGTTTTGCGCTAGTCACACGGAAATTAATAATCCTGTTTGATTTTGATTGATGATTTTTATGCGGTTTTTCGCCTCAGGATACTTAAAAACCGATGTGATTGATGATTTTTAAGCTGTTTTTGGCCTCAGGCCATTTAAAAACCGATGTGAGTGATGTTTTTTATGCTGTTTTTGACCTCTGGACAGTTAAAAACCGATTTTTCCCATCTGATGTTATGTGACCTTGTCGTGGTAGATGTATTTTTTGTAGTTAACAGCAGCACATCTATACACCCATGCACACTGAGTTGTATAGTTTGTTTAACGTCAGATGTACACCTTAGCCATTGTTGTATGATTCATTTGCTATTTGTAGTCGATCACAATTAAATTGTGATGCTTGCAGCGCCATCTATTGCTACATTTTGTAACTATTCATTTTTCTTCTGCATACGTTTTCCCCCTTCTCCTATAACATTCCGTTGCAATTTGATGTCTTTCTAACAAGTGGTGTTATTTCTACAGCGGTTTGAAAGTTTAATTATAATTATTATTACCATGTATAACAACAAAAAACAAGTTACATTAACAAGGCCACATGTGTCGTATTACTAGAGCAAATACTCGTTAAAGAAACAGAAACGTTCGAAATTGTCTTCCTGACACTATGTTACTCACGTATGCACTGTAATTTTTAGTATTTAAAACGGTTGTTGCGTACTGACGACAGAGTTAATGAACAAGAAGCATTTATAAATGGTAGTCTGCTCATGTTTTGTGCTATTTAAGATGGCAGCAGGATGCGCCCACTCTGGCTTCAAAATAACGTACAGCGTAAGTTCATGGCTCCATCTCTATTATTTTTTTTACATCAATGATTTTATTAGCCATTTGTATTATTTTGTGTGTTTATTGTGTTTCTTATCGACCGTAGAGGTACATATTGTAATCTTCGTCTCCAAGTATGTAATCGGCCTGTTATTAAATGTTATCTGTGATTGTCATGGTAACTGATATCGCCTTTACTCGTATTATGACGCCATTGCTCAAAGCAGACGGCTGGAATCGGACCTTACTCTACTCCCTAATTTTCATTGCTCACTACAATTTTTTTATAACTGCACGTTTGTACTTTTCTTTGTACCAGACAAATAAGTTCATAGAAATACGGTTTATAGCGACATCGCTTTTAATTAGGTACTGGTATTGTCTAAAACAGCTAAATTTAACGGTCCCGTCTAAATCCTGTTAAAACGATATATTTTAAAAAAGGGCCTAGTACGGCATCGCTTATTAAGACTTACAATACACTGATGAGCCAAAGAAACTAAGAAACTGGAAACTGGTAAACCTGCCTAATGTCGTGTAGCCCCCCCCCCCACCTCTTCAGCATGCAGAAGTTCTGCAAAACGTCGTGGCATGGACTCGACTAATGTTTTAAATAGTGTTGGAGGGAATTGACATCATGAATCCTGCAGGGCTGTCCATAAATCCGTAAGAGTATGAGGAGGTGGAGGTCTCTTCTGAACAGAAAATTGCAAGGCATCCCAGATATGCTCAATAATGTTCATGTCTGGGGAGTTTGATGGCCAGTGGAAGTGTTTAAACTCAGAAGAGCGTTCCAGGAGTCACTGTGTCGCAATTCTGGACGTGTGGGGTGTCGCATTGCCCTGCTGGAATAGCCCAAGTACAACAGAAAGCACAATGGACATGAATGGATGCAGGTGATCAGACAGGATGCTTACATTCGTGTCACCTGTCAGAATTGTACCTAGACGTCTCACAGGTCCTATATCACTCCAACTACACGTGCCCCACACCATTAGAGAGCCTCCACCAGCTTGAACAGTCCCCTGCCGACATACAAGGTCCATGGATTCATTAGGATGTTTCCTTACCAGTACACTTTCATCCAGACGAAAGAAAAAATAAATAAATATGTGTTTGAAATCTTATGGGACTTAACTGCTAAGGTCATCAGTCCCTAAGCTTACACACTATTTAACCAAAAATATCCTAAGAACAAATACACACACCCATGCCCTAGGGAGGACTCGAACCTCCGCCGGAACCAGCCGCACAGTCCAGGACTGCAGCGCCAGACCACTCGGCTAATCCCGCGCGGCATCCAGTCGATACAATTTGAAACGAGATTCGTCTGATCAGGCAACATGTTTCCGGTCATTAACAGTCCACTGGCGGTGCTGACGGGTCGAGGCGAGGCGTAAAGCTTTGTGTTATGCAGACATTAAGGGCCCACGAGTGGGCCTTCGGCTCCAAAGGCCCATATCGATGACTTTTTGTTGAATGGTTCGCACGCTGATACTTGTTGATGGCCTAGCATTGAAATCTGCAGCAAATTGCGGAGGGGTTGCACTTCTGTCACGTTCTCGTCGGTCGTCGTTGGTCTCGTTCTTGAAGGATCTTTTTTTAACCGCAGTGATGTCAGAGATTTGATGTTTCACCAGATTCCTGATATTCACGGTGCACTCGTCGTGAAACGATCGTACGGAAAAATCTCCCTCCATCGGTACCTCAGAGATGCGGTGTCCACCGATCTCTCTGTATTTGAATACACATGGCTATACAAGTTTCTTTGGCGCTTCAGTGTTTAAAACGGCGTATTTTTCTTACATTTTCTGAGAAATATATCGGCTGTAACGGTTAATGTTCATTTTTGTTTGTTACGTATTTGGGGATTATTAACAACAGTGTTGGTTTGAAATCAGTATGTCTGTTAGACAGTTAGTGCAAGCATCGCTTTAAAGATGTCGCAAGAAGAGGGAAGTATTTAATATTGAAGAAAAGTCACACTTATTATGACGATTAAAAAATTGGAAAACAAACGTCAGCATCGCGAAGGGAATGGATGTCTCACACTTGGAAGGACAGAGCGAAAATAGTCTCTTTTTGAACACAGTTATTTAAAAATCAAGCAGGCGATATCATCTGAAAACAAAGAACTTTACAAATATGTTTCAAGTGGCAAAGATTACATAATGCGCCGATTGATGGACCATTCATTCAAGCGAAAGCCAGTGAATTTGCACGTCTACAAATTTACGTCGACGCTATCGGTGTACTTGATGATGTAACAGACGAGTTGGCATCTAATTGTATCGCGTGAAAGTTACAAGTCAGATGACATATTCCGTGCAGACGAAACTGACTTGTTTTGCAGCAAGTCACACTGAAATTTAAAGATGAACAGTGCTCGGGTGGGAAAATGTCTATGACGTGAATCACAGTTAAGTTGCGGCAAACATGACAGGATCATGTGAAGAAAAAGTTTGGTGACTAGAAAATCGAGGAAACCTACATGTCTTAAAAACATTCACTCCCTGCCTGCAGTTTATGAAAACAATGCAAAATCTTGCATGCCGTCTGTCATTTTTGAGACATGGTTGCGTAACTCAGACTCAGCTGCAATCAAAACTGAGCGAGGTGGCGCAGTGGTTAGTACACTGGACCCGCATTCGGGAAGACGACTGTTCAAACCCGCGCCGCTCATCCAGATTTAGGTTTTCCGCGGTTTCCCTAAACTGCTCCAGAGAAATGCCAGGATGAAAGGCATGGCCGACGTCCGCCCCATCCTTGACACCAACCGAACTTGTGCTTCGTCTCTAATGAGCTCGATGTCGACGGGACGTTAAATCCAATCTTCCTTCCTTCCCAAAATCAAAGAAAATAAAAATTATTCTCTTGGTTCCTAAATGGCCATACAGTAGTCGACAACCTATAGTGCATAAAGCTTGCGTTTTTACCTCCAAACATAACTTCATTTCTTCAACTTATGGACCAGGTATTTATAAAATCTCTGAAAATGTACAGGAAACTTCAAGTGCTGCACGTGTTACAAAAAATTGAAGAAGGTACAAAAAACAATTTCTAATGTTCTTGATGCCATTTCAATAATATCAGAAGCGTGGGAAAACGTCACTCAAAACACAATTGCCAATTGTTTTAAACATCCAGGATTCAGAGATCTTTGTTCACCATCCCTCAGTTAGGGGTGGTGAAGAAGCTTTCAGCAGCAACTGGTGGTTCTGGTGATGAAGATCAGGATGACATTCCCCTGGCGGAACTAGTGCAAGAACTTTGCCCAACTTTGTGAACCTGTGAAATACAAGGTGTTCGGATATTTCCTTTACAAACTTGTAAGACTTGTAGAGGGTCGTGACTACATAATATTTTGAATTCAGATGGGTAATGCATCCACGACTGCTGAGGGAAAGAGAAAATTCTGCGTTGCTTGTCCTGTTGTGCAATCCGGTAAACAGAATGAGGTTTACTACTTCAGGCACTCACCTGATGTTACTTAACGTCTGCCTTGCTGTGAGACCAACTCAGTGCCTGTGCATCGCCAATATACTAAATGTGATTCAGTACAAGTTGTACTGTATGTGTGTAACAGAGGAGCTTCTAGTCACCTGTACCACGAATATTTTCTGCAATGTAGGACACACATCATTGCATAAACTTTTTGCCCAAGTAACACAGAGAATCTGTCAGTGTGTACTCAAACAACTGAATGTGCCATGGGTTTTAGTCACAGTATCGTCTTGGATGTTCTGCTTTGGCAACAATTGCATCAATATTACTTACGAAGGTTACACACTATGGGTCCAGCTGATTTTCCATAATGCATTGCCTGCTGCGTGTGGTTCCTGTACTGCTGTGTTGACACAACCCTGCTTCCACATCAAGTTCTGTTCACGGATGAATGTAAGCTCACTAGGGACTATGTTCTGAATTTGCAAAACAGTCATGCCTGGGCAGACGACAGCAGTGGTTTGGTATTAACATGTGGCCAGGTATTCCGGACGGTCATGTGATCGGGCCATATGTCCTTCCATTCAAGCTAACTAGTCCTGCAAACTTGATCTTCCTGCAAATCATATTGAACTTGTTGGAAGCTGTGTCACTGCATGTCCATCTGGAAATGTGGTTGCAGCATAATGGTGCGCCTCTTCACTTCTCACGTGAGGTATGGAGACACCTCAACAGATGATATGGTGAAACATGGATGGGCTCAGGTGGTCCAGCCATTCGGGCACCATGGTTGTCAGATTTAACTCCCATGGACTGTTTTTTGTGGAGTCATATGCAAAGTTTAATTTACGAGACTCCTGTAGAGACAGAGGAAGATCTGCTAGCTCCAGTTCCAGCCACTCGCTGCACCTGAAACTGAAGACACATCAGTTGGGATGAAGACTGTGAACCAGAACATACATCATAGGTACAATGACTGCAACAACATTGGTGGTCACTGGATTAAACCGCTGCTGTAATGCATCTGTGCTATTCTGTATGTACAATATACTGGGTTCTTTTATGTTTTGGAATAATGTAAACATGGAATTTTATGTGTTAATACAAAAAAATGTGCTTCATGATAAATGCATGTTTCGCTATGTTTCCTTTCGAATTTTAGCTAACAATTGTATTGCATCTGTTTCAATCATTTCCTCAAGCAGAAGTCGATGAGTTAAACGTCTGAATTGAAACTGTCTTAGAATGGAAATGATATGTTTCTGGACATGGATTCCTCTTCAAAATATTACCCACTACTCACTTTCCTCTACAAGTCGTAGAAGTTTGTAACTGGAATTTCCAAACACCCTGTTGAGGACTTGGCTCAGTTACTGGTAGACAACAGTCTTACCATGTATGCGATAGTGAAGAAGAGAAATTGTAGCTGACACCCGAAGTCACAGGTAACTGACGAATATGAAAACAAAAAAGACCTGTAGTTTGCTGTGGCGTCACTTAATCCAGCTCTCAGTGCAGAGAAAACTTTAAAAAGGGTTTAAAGAATTTAATACAAATTACAATAAGAATACACTGTCAAATGCAAAATGCGTACGCACTTCTTACACGCAAAAAGTAAACAAAGATAACTGATTATCTGAAGTAGGACAATATACCGTAGTATATGTTACTATATTACATTTTGAAGTTAAAGCAACTGCTTAAAAATCTAAACAACACTCTCTGTGCTGCGATTGCAAAGAACTAGAAAATTAAATTCCAATATTTGTCACTTTTTCAAAGCACTGAAGTGGAATGATAGTGTGTTAATTATTGATGTTTTATGGTTACGTCTGTTGGACATTTTCAATGTGTTAGGTACAGTACATCATATCTGTACAACATTTCAAAGAGAAATGCAAGAGACAATGTAGGCCTTTGTGCAATTTCTCCATAGAATACTGTCTTTCCATTTTGGTTCTGTTGAGTAATTGCTGTAATACAGTAACGCGAACAAAGTTGTGTCATTCATGACTGTTATGCTATACAGCCCTTACAATTAGTTTTAAACATGCTCAAACACTTTATGTCATTCATTATCCAAGACCCAGTACAACATTACTGAACAGTTTTCATTGCTGCTTCTTCTTCCTTCACCTATTAATCGTTTTTACATTTTGCTGGCACATTGCTGCTGTAGGTGCTGAGTAAACATATGGAAAATTCCTCTTTGGTCCCTCTCCACATTTACTGGATTTTTGCTACTTTTTGAACTTTTAACTCTGTGAGAGCCTAAAATTCACGGATATGAAATTTTTGTCTAAAAACAAAGCAAAAATCCAGTTTGTGAACTGCTGGTCCCTTCAGTGAGATTGTAGCTGATTTTGACTATATGATAATAACGTTCATATTATAACTTTAAGTGGGAAGCTTGTAACTGAAGGAAGTAATTTATACCTTCTATTACTAATGTTTAGTAAGATTATGTACAAAATTATACTACCGTAAATTTAATACCCAAAGAACCAGGAAGCAATGAGCTTACGACTAACAAAAGCTGTACCTCTACATCTACATCAATACTCTGCAAACCACCATGAGGGGCATGGCAGAGGATATGTCCCACTGTACCTGTTATTAGAGTTTTCCTGTTCCACTCATGTGCAGAGCACAGGAAAAATGATTGTTTGAATGCCTCTGTGCATGCAGTAATTATTCTAATCTTATCCTCAAAATCCCTATATGAGCGACACTTTGTAGTACAACTGAGGGAATGTGCTTGATCAAATATATGTGTGCTTCTAGAACACAAGTAGTTAAGTTTGAAAGAAAAATATAAGTATAGCAGCATTTTCTTTTTGGCAGAGAACATGTAGTTCTTGTGTCTAATATATGGAAACAGATTTTACTGACATTTTGTTATCAGTGTTTTAGACTAATCAACTATGTGTTTCAGAAATGGGCTGTTGTTTCAGCCATGACTCCAGCAGTGAGGAACTCATCAGACCTCATGGGGCCACCAGCAGCTTTCAACCACATGTGGCCAGTAACAACAACACAATTGTGTCACCTTCCTATTTACAAGCACACATCAGCAATATCCACCAAGCACCAACTTCCACAAACAGACTGACGAGATCACAATGGAGAAATCAGGAACAAGTCAGCCATAATAGACCAAAACCATACTTTGAGGCATACAGCAGGCTTCAACCATTTGTAACTGGCACCAATAACACAACTGTATCATCTTCTTCTTTACGAGCACATAACTGGAATTCCTATCATGCACCAACTTCTAGGAACTATTCTAGACTGGCAAGTTCACAGCGCATTGTTAATCGCAGTCACTCAAGTTATTCTCTAGTCAAGACTGTGGAGTCTACATTGCACAAAACTATCTTACAATTAACTGTTGAGTGGGACCATATGAATGCCAGCTCAGAATTTGAGCTGTGTTTGTTGCTTTCTGACACTACTGAATATGAAGAAATACTGAGGTTATTCAAAAAGACCACACAAAAGCAATTCATGGTTGAGAAAATTTACAGGGTTCAGAATCCATACTTGTTGGGATGTTACTTACTCAAGAAACAAGAAATGGAATCAAGATATGGTTATGTTGCTGAGGAGTATTTATTTCATGGTACCAAAGAAGAAAACAAAGATAAAATTTGCAGAAATAATTTTGACTGGAGGAATCATGGCAGATCAGCAGGCAACACTTTTGGGAAAGGTGTTTCATTTACACCTATTTCTTGTTATGCCAGTCATTATTCAGATAAACATAACTCTCAGAGACTCATGTTTGTATCAAAGGTTCTAATTGCACATGAAACTGTAGGTCACAAGAGTATGAAAATACCACCTCTATTTGCTTATAGGCAGTGCCTTAGATATGACACTACTACTAAAGAAAATCGCCATGTTATTGTAAAATACTCTGATAATGAGTTCTATCCTGCATATATTGTGTATTACACAGGACAATATGAGAAGAAGGAACAGGGACAATTAAGACTGTAATGCAAAACTTGCAATTTTCCCCAGGAGCTGTATTTTTAAGATGAGTTAACATGCATTAACAGATTTTATAAAAAATGTAGTGTGTTTACAGAATGTTTTGACGTAAAAAACTCCAAATGTATTTTAAATAAAACAGCCTAACTTCTAGATGCAACCCTTTGCAATAATGACTGCCGTTTTTCTGCCACATACCACAAGTTTGTGACAGCTGCTTGTAACTCATTGTGCTCCTTTCACACTTTATTTTGTTTCTGATGTAGGTGGTGTCAGAAGAATCTCATTTAATTTCCATATGTGAAAATACTTGGAGCAGACGTTGATATTTATAGATCCGAGAAGAAATTCTATTGGTATAGAGACTACAAAAATGTACGGGAAACAACTTTAACAGATTCTGATAGTTGAAAATTTTTATTGCTGTGCTGTTCTGCTGCCCAAACAAATTAGAAATTACACAGACATTTTAACTTCACACTTTGTGTGTAGACTGTTGGTAGCGATTTTAAGGGGTTCTATCAATTCCTAGCACACTATTCAAATCAATATAGTAGGATGGTTAAAAATCTACTCACCAAACAGCAGCAGGAAAAAACTCATAGAACGGTGTAGAGATATTGCAAGCTTCAGAGCCAGTGGCTCCTTCTTCTGGCAGAAGTACTGAATAGAAAGACATAGGGATGAGGAAAAAGGACTACCGGGGTTAGGAAATGGGAAGGATTGTTGTATTATACTTCTGATACAACCACAGAAGGAGATCTTATTCGTCGCCAGCCTTAACTATTTATAGTGTACTGAGGGAAAGACTATGAGAAGAGAAAAAGGAGAACCCTGGAACACTGATTATGATTAGTGACAAGAACACGAACATTTATTGACGAACACTCAACTTTATGAAAATCGACTCAGGTAACAGATCCTGAAGGTCAACTACTATTCCACAAGCTAAGGCTGGATAGTAAACAGTTCTTACCCCATTAGAATTTCCACTGGAGATGGGCTGGTGTGGAGCCATTAGAAGCAGACGATGTGGCATTAAGTACACAGTAGAAGGCAGTCTTCTCAAAAGTCAGGCTGAATTGTAACTGCCTGCTCTGCTGTGGCACTGTGCATATCACTTCTCTGGTGGCGCCACCGCTGCAACTTCTTGGTGTGGCAATCACTGGACTATACACCACAAGGATTACAGAAATCTAAGTGCATTCTGTGGTAGGCAGAAGTGGCAGCAAGAGGCGGAGGGAAGAGACAGGGAAAAAATACAGGTCTGAAAATAAAAACGTTAAAGGGGAAGAAAAAAGGAATAATTATTGAAAAGAAATGCTGTGACCACTGAAATTTACATGTATTTAAGCCAGGTTGGTGGTGAGAACCAAGTACATATTGTAAAGCCAGTTCCAACTTGCAGAGTTCTGAGAAACTGGTTTCAGGAGGGAAAGTTCTGTTGGCACATATGGTAAAACAGGGACTGAAGTCATGACTGTCATAGAGTCTGCTCCACAACAAGATATTGTGTGTTGCTAGTATACATCCTCTGTCTATGACCATTCATCGTAAGTGATTACTTGGGGAAATATACTGGTGTAGAAAACAGGACATTGTTTGTGTAACAGCTGGTATACGAAATGTGCCATTTCAAAGGTGACTCGACCTTTGATAATATATGTTTTGCCAGTTACAGGGGTTGTGTAGACACTGGTGGATTGCAGAGAATGGGATGGGGGTGACGCAACTGTTTGGAGTGGTCGAAAAGATGGCATGGACCTCATTTCAGGTCATGATTTTAGGAAGACACAGCCCTGTTGAAGCAGCTGAATAAACATTCAAGACTAGGATAGTACTCAGTGATGGGAGGTGTACTCCTAATTTGTTTTCTGGGTGGTTCAGCAGCACTGGGATAGGATGTGATGGCACCCTGAGTATCTGCTTTTGAACTGGAGTGGTGGGTAATTACGTATATTTAAGGCTGACATGAGAATGATGGTGTTAGTTAGTTACATGTTCCATTAATCAATCTCATGGTAAACATTATGATGGGGAATGTGTCAAGTGGATAAGAAACGCACACATGAGTCAAGGGTCAAAGGTTAAAATTTTTAATACCTACCCCCTTCCCTCAAATGCCACAAAATGCATAGATTACACCTACGGATTTATTTATTCCTTTTCAAGAATTCATCTATGGTATAGAAGAAGTTGTCAAGGAGATATGATTTCAATTTATTTCTCAAAACTATTATTGCTGTCTGTCAGACATTTTATTTCATCCGGTAATTTATCAAAAAGTTTTACAGCAGCATATTTTACCCCTTTCTGTACCAAAGACAGGTTGAGGAAAGTGTAAGTCTTTCTTTCTTCTGGTATTATAATCATGAATGTCACTGTTGTTTTCAAACTGGTCCATGTTGTTGAGAACAAATTTCATTACTGAGCAAATATACTGTGAGGCTGTTGTAAGAATTCCTAACCCTTTAAACAGATGCCTACAAGGTGTGTGACTATGTGCCCCACATGTTATTCTAACCTTGCTGTAAAGAATATGCATCTGAAGAAATACACTTGCAACGAATGCAAAGGCTGTGCGGGAGGGGAAATTTGACACGAAAAGGACAAGAAGTTTCAAAATGTAAGTACTGTTGTCTGTGTGTAACTTTAATGTGAACGGAAGTATGTAGCGTTTCTTGAGGATGAGTCAACACCAAGGAAAGTGGTACGAGATTCAGAATAGGATCATATGAAATTTAACTGGGAGAAATATTCAGAGATTCCAAAAATTTCAGTAGGTCACCCTCACCATATGGCAAAGATGCCATCGAGGTTTCTAAACCAAACGAGGGGCTCAAAGCTTATGGATCTCAGAGAACCCCCCCCCCATAACGACCCATGAAAGTGTTGACAAATAAAAGAGCCATCTGGGTTCCCATGTCTGCACCCCTGATCTGTTTGTATGTCCTCTCCTCAAAGTTGGTGCAGTTGTTAGTATGTATAAAGTTGGTTAAGGTGAGTGGGTAGAATGTCAAAGGTTTGGTTTCAGGTGGATGCTGGTAAGATAATGTTCAGCAGGACACACACTATGTGGAAGGGGAATGTTGGTACATTGACAGGTGGTATCAACTGTGACAAGCAAGATGTGCATGGTGAGTGTGATGGGCCCATACTTCAGACAACCTAGGAAATGGTTCGTGTCTTTAATATAGGATAGGTATCTTTGTATTTTGACTGTAGATGTTGATCAACAAAGACAGAAATACATTCAGTGGACAAGGATGACCAGGGTGGTGTGTGCGGATCTTAGGAAGAAGGTAAAAGGTGGGAACTCGATTTGGGCGCGATGCGAAGTTCTATGGTTAGAAACGTCTGGCTTTGAGAGAATCCAGAGGTTTTAAGGAGGGATGGTAGGTACGTTTTTACTACAGGAGTGGCACACGGTTTCTGTATAATTGTCAGAAAACTGGCATAGACCCTCGCATACATACTCCCATTGGTCAAGTATGATAGTAGAAGATCCCTTGTTCACTGGGTGTCAGCTACTTCGACAGAACTATGACTTCCTCAGATCATGTACTGAAATTAAGTCCATTCAGTCTGATATTTTTCCCCCTAGAACAGCTTTTAGTTGCCTCCATCCCTGCCCCCAATACCCACAATATCCTGATCAGACCCCGTCCTCCTTTTGCACCTGTTTCCCTACCTTATGACTCCTACCCTTGTGACCACCCCTGTTGAAAGACAAGCCCCATGCACTCTCCTACAAACACTCACACCAGCCCTGCAATCGGAAAAAAACATTTAGAGGGCATCTTAAAAGGTACAGTACAACTTTAATAGGTTATAGCATCCAAAATAATTAAAATATTCACACCATATTTGGCTTATGTGGCACACTATTCACTAAGTTTTTATGCCAGTCAATCAGTTTCAACAGGTGTGCCGTTAGTGGCACACACAACATCCTGTCTGTGTTCGAGCTCTACCCACACTGGACACAACAGATCCACATCAACTGTGGCGATGGCAGATACAATTTGATTGTTTAAATCATTTATGGAGCGACAGGTATTTGGTAGCGTTTGTTCTTGACATTTCCCTATGGAAAGAAGTCCATCGGTGTAATGTTTAGAAGCTATGACTCCAGGAAATTGGACACCCCTACCAATCCTATGATCTGGAAACACCTGGTCAAGAACACCTCGCACAGGCTGAGCCCAATGTGGTGGTGAACCGTCTTACTGGAAAATGACTGAGCCTTGGTGATCAGACAGTTGTGCTAATGCAAACAGCTACAGCTGTAAGTAGGCTGTTTAGGTTTTTTTATTGGTAACGCCACCTCTGTATGAAATTCACTGGCTATGCTGTGTGCAGTCTGTGGCTGCTTTGCATTGTTGTAATACTCGCCATTGTAGTGTTAGGCAGCTGGCTGTGAACAGCGCGTAGCGTTGCGCAGTGGGAGGTGAGCCGCCAGCAGTGGTGGATGTGGGGAGAGAGATGGCGGAGTTTTGTAATTTGTGATGAACTGCTATATATATTATGACTTGTGATGATATTAAGGTAAATACATTGTTTGTTCTCTATTAATATCTTTCATTTGCTAACTATCAGTAGTTAGTGCCTTCAGTAGTTTGAATCTTTTATTTAGCTGGCAGTAGTGGCGCTCGCTGTATTGCAGTAGCTTGAGTAGCGAAGATTTTTGTGAGGTAAGTGATTTGTGAAAGGTATAGGTTAATGTTAGTCAGGGCCATTCTTTTGCAGGGATCTTTGATAGTCAGATTGCGTTGCGCTAAAAATATTTTATGTCAGTTTAAGCACAGTCATGTATAATTGTTCAAAGGGGACGTTTCACAGCTAATCAAGGTAACTTAGAATTAACTGTTTTTTCTGTTAACAAAAATGGCTCCACAGTGCGATCACCCATCAAATAACCACACATATTCACTTGCAGTTTATACATACTTCTTCTATCACAGTACACAGATTGGTTGTGACCCCAGATGTGAACATAGTGTTTATTTACTTTACCACACAAGTGGAATGTTACTTCATCATAAAATGACACGTTTGTTTAGAAAAATTCCATTCTCCTCATGGCAAAGAACATGCACAGCAGATTGTATGCATTGTGACTTGCTGTCTGGTTTCAATGTGTGCTACAGATGCTATCAGTATGGATAAACCCTTGTTCATTTCCAAAGGTCCCAGGGCACAGTTTTCCTACAGATTTGCAGCTTCTGTGATGAACACTGAAACGCCAACTGTATGCATTCTGTGTAACTTCATTTGTTCCAGGTTGTCCACTGTGATGCTTCATATCAGTGCTTCCTGTCTACATAAAATTCCTGTATCACTAGTGTATTGACATCCACAAGAGTAGGTGCTTCCTATACCATGTTTGGAAGTTGCTTCGAACCTGTGTCTCCAATTTGGTCTGAATACCACACACTGAGCCTTTTCTTAAACGTTTGCCACAATGCTTCACTCATAACAACCTGGAGCACATGCAAATAAATTATGCGAGTTTGTCTGTCTGAGAAGCCAAACATGGCATGGATATCTTTATTAATTTGGGTGCTGTAACACAATGAAATTGTAGCGTAGCATATGAGACTCACTGCACTATCAAATGGAGAGCTACCTACGAAGTGACACATGTCATGTACCAGAGGTTATGTACACACTGTCCTGCCTTCTACCCTGGTATGACAACCACCAGGATACCACTTACAATAAGAGGCTATATACTGACAACACACAGCACATTCTATAACATGACCTCATGATATCATATGCTTGGTTCTTGCCGACCACCTGGCTTAAATTTATGTTAACTGCAGTGGTCTCAGCATTTCTCTATAGTAAAAATTCCTTTTACTCTCCACCTTTTACTTTTTTATTTTCAGATGTGTTTATTTTTCCTGCCTCCTCTCCTGTCTCCCACAGAATGCACTTAGCTTCCTGATCTTATCTTTCCTCTTTCTTTTTCTTTCTTTTTAGAAATCCCTGTCTTCCTTATCACTCTACTTTCCACCTTTAAGTTCTCAGGGTTTCAAATCTTGTCTGGTGCAGGAACCAACAAGCAGTCTTTCTTTCTCAATTGGCCTAGTAAGTATCCCCTGACACAAGGTTGTGGATGATTTTCCCACGACTCTTCCCATTTCCTAAACCTCACCTGGCCATTTTCTTTATCCTTCTTCCTTTTCCTTCCTTTCCCTTCAATTCTTCTGCCAAAAGAAGTGGCCATTGATACTGGAAGCTTGCACATTTTCACAATCCCCCCTGCTGTCACCTGATAAGTAACTTCTTATCCATCCTATTACATGACATTTTCAAACATTGATTTTTTTCTTTGATAGGAAGCTATATGATAGATGAGTCTTCCATCTGTTAGTTATATACATGGACAACATCAGTTTACGTATTACAAGTAATCTTATAATGGCATAGATGCTTCTATCTCACTCAGAGGAAATCGTATATCTTGAGAAACATCGGAGCAAGATTTTATGCAACAATAAGTTCGGAATACAGTAGTAAAATGATTTATCTCATTTTTTTAAAACGCATATTCAGAGTTCAGAGATATAATTGATATAAATAAACTATGGACGTAAAAAAGAAGGGAGTTGTCATTACGTCAAAAACTTTAAGCGACATCCCCGATCTTATGTAGCCCAAAACATTAGGTTCACCACATTCACACCTCCGTGGGTCAATGTAGATGTACTTCTCCCTGAGGTCACTCCGACTCGAGGTGCACAGTTTCGACCTTTAGGGGTATCCATCAACTTTTGCGGTAGTGTCCCAAACAGCATCTGGTGTTTTGACTGTGTAGATACATAGCTGTTTCATCAAAATGCCAACTTGCACCGTTCAAGGGTATATTAATCGATCCGATCGTAATCTAATCTAAACTTTAAAGGAATCACATTTCATTCGTAAGCGGAGCCGTTGAAGCAAAATTTTGTTTGTATATATGAATTATAGTTGCACTTATATTCATTCCTGTGTTTCTCATTGCTTTCCAAACCACAAACGCTCCGACATCCGAGCCACATTGTCACTACGTTCACATGTGACATCTTTTGAAAGACAAAAATCGAATTTGGGAAACCGTTTTTCGGCGTCGTGTTTACATGTTAAGGTCTGAAGTGGATTTGGTAGCCCAGTTAAATATGGCGCCTGAAAACAGCTGTTACAAATTCTGATTTAATCAGCACAATCGCTGTGTTTCTTGAATTAGACGAGGTTTAAATAGCTCAAGTTTAATAATTCTACTTATCTTTCATTGTACAAGAAGCCACTCCGTCCATATTAGTCGAAAATTTTCAAAAGCAAGACGATACCTGACAGCCCAAGCACATTTCAAAACCGGTTGCGTTTACATGGGGGCGAAAATCGATTGCGGAATTGGAAAACCGGCGACTGGATGCGGATTTCCAGAATCGATTTTGAAGTGTTTACATGACCACCCAAAAACAGTATTGGTAAATTGGTTTATGAAATACAGTTTTTGGGAGCCCCCCGTAAATCGGGTGTGTATCAACCGCTACGTGACCGCGCTTACTGTTGGTACAGAATCTCATACCCTAAACGCCTCCCGTCGATAATTATTCATTGTTAACATTTCCTCCTTGTTTAAAAAATATCCTGGC
Source organism: Schistocerca americana (assembly GCF_021461395.2). Classification (NCBI taxonomy): domain Eukaryota; kingdom Metazoa; phylum Arthropoda; class Insecta; order Orthoptera; family Acrididae; genus Schistocerca; species Schistocerca americana. The sequence continues at coordinate 256,689,527 of NC_060122.1, read as the reverse complement.
TAGAACATACAGAGCAGCGATCACGTTTGTGAGTCCTGTGTGTATGACTATATGAATTTGTGTGTGTGCTTTGCTTCCTATCTGAAGAAGACTTTGGTCGAAATCTTATGTGAACACGCTTTTCATCGTGCTTGTCTGCTGTTCGGCGTGTGAGTAGCAGTCTGTGCGCTTCATAGTTTATCTGTTCCCTCATAAACTTAGTTGTAAATAATCCACTGTACCTCAACAATGATGTACGTAATAACAACACCAGAAGAAAGAAATTCCCTTGATACTGAAAGTTAATATGACATGATTGTTATTTTTTTATTGTTTGCATTTACAAATAAATTTTTGCATAGTTCTTTCTTCAATAGATTAAAACTGATTTATGAACATTTGTTTTGTTTTAAATTGCATGAATGTTTTATTGTCTATTAGTAATGTGTTGATAACATCATTGGCTCTTAACACCACAATCGATTGTGAGAAATCGGTACAGTCCAACTTTATTTAAGAAGTGTTTACTTGTTACTGGTTAACTTCCCTGAATCACTGGAGGGAGGTGGTACTTTATGAGGTATAAACTGTTTAACGTAATAGTGTGCTTAAATGATGGAATTTTATTAAATTTGTTTGTTTATATAAGAGAAACTGCAATGTAAAACTGGTTCGTACTTAGGGATTTTGTATTGTATAATATAAAAGACATAGTGATTCCCTTCCACTACGGAAGTAGTTTAGTGTGCAAAGAAAAGATGGAAGTGACGGTCAGGCTGAGCGGGAAGCAAGAGAGCACAACAGGTAGTCAGTGGCCAGCAGTTGTGGAGTCAACACTGCAGATGCCGAGTGAGGCGTTTGGTATTCTCATCTATGATGGAACGGCCGCAGATGTGGTTACTGCTATAAAAGGGTGCTCTCGCATCAGGAATCCCTTGAAAATTAATTTTTACATCGCCAAGAAGAAATGAAATAGAGCAATAATACGCCAGATGAGGGACCAGGTAGGCACCATGTGCTCGCCACCACTATTGCGCCACTGCTCCAACAACTTCATGAGGTTAGAACTGTATATCAGTATGAACCAGTGTGCTTGTGTGTGATTAATTTTACAATAATAATCCAAATGTTTCAAAAACTGGTATTTGAAACATGAAATTTTCCGCTTCAATCAACCAAGCAGGATCTTTTCCTCAAAGTATTTAAGGCCGAGTATCATGTTTGTGAAAGACTGATATTGATCTATTTTATTTTATGTTGAATTTATGTAAAGCTCCAATTTACTTTGAATAGCTTCCAATTTACAAGTGTCATTGTTAAATGTGTAGGAACATTAAAATTGTGAGTGAAAGCTACTCGCTTTATGAGTAATAAAAGGGGCACATAATATTTATCAGATGAAAAGTTTTTAATTTTTTATGAGATATTTCGATAGGAAAGTGCCAAATGGTTAGTACTAATGAATCTAAATGTGATTGCTTAAAATCACTTGCTTCACAAGTGATGAAAGAGACAGAAAAATTTGACACCTTTTGAATATTTGCTTTAATTTGAAAAATTAAAGGAAGATAAAAATATTGCTAGAGTATATTGTTTTCTAGCTTTGAGAACTAAATGATCTTAAGTGGGGTTGTAGTTCAGCATTTATTATAATGCGAGGATTTTTGTGAAGTGTGCTTATTTGTGGATAAAGGAGTGGTCAGTTTGTAGGATTCCAATATAATATTTAATAACAGAATAAGTCAAACTGAGAGTAGGTTTCTGTGAATGAACCTGAAATAATGACAAAGTGAAATGCATATGAAATGTGAGTATTGTGAATTTCATTGTGTTTATGATATGTGTAAGTGTGTTAACCTAAACTGAGCTCTGGTCAGATGCTAGTTAGTAATCTTTTAGTCTTTGAGAGCATTTTTTGTGTTGAATTATTTGAAGACTGAAGTAGTGATTGTAGTCAGCAGGTATAAAGTTTCTATTTTGTTTCTGCGAATGCTAGTCTTTGCAACTGAGTGCTAATACTACCCGCTGTGGACTTCATCTGGTTATGGTAGGTGTTCATTGCATTTTTCTGAGAAAGAATCTATGAAAGACACTTTTGCAAGAGTTATGCAAATCCACTGGAAATAATGTTTTCACAATTTTATGCCTAATTAGGCTGGCTACCGTTTTATTATTTCATTTATATTAAATCTGCTACTGTAATTTCTTAACAAATTTCAGTCTTTCTGTCGTTTACCAACTGCCACAGTTTGAATTTTATGTTCGATACCCTCTTTCTGTTACGTAACACATGTCAAATCCAAAAATCCTCCCAGAGGGTAATACTATACTGTGCAGGTTTAAACCGTTTTTGGTAGTTATTAATCCGCAGTAGTGTTATAGCTCTTGGAATCACTGTGCATGTGAGTTGCTTAAACTAAACAATACCTGATACAGATCTAACTGGCATTTTGTTAGTACATTAAAAGTTGAAAGAATAAAAGTAATTGATTACAGTAAGAATCAAATAATGTTACGATTACATATTTTGAGAACATTCATTGCAGTAATTTATTCTGATACTCCAAATCCACTAGCGCGACAGCCCTTGCGGACCAAGGTCTGTCATAGAGACCTTTGTGTGGGAGGACACGTGGTCAGTGATCCGCTTTGGTCCCAGGGCTGCCCACGGTAGTCATTTCAGATTGAGTAAACCGCGGAAACATATGCCCTATTCAGGTGTGCAGGGGTGTAACGTTTTGGCGTGCAATGCGGGTCGGCCTGGTACTTTAACGGCCCACAGAAAGGAAAATATCATTGTTATTTTATTAAGAATTGAAATTAAAATGTATCCAAATGTAAACACAGAAATATGTGTACGATAGCCAGTAAAATGAGAGCAATAGAAATGGTCAGATCAGTACGGTTTCGTAGAATCACTCAGCACTATAGTGAGTTAAGCACAGAGTATGTAAACAGTGCTTATCCTCGCCATGTCTCGTACCACTTGGATTGAAGCATGTTCCTCGGACCTCACAAAAGAGTGATGCAGATTAGTTATTAAAAAAACAATGACAACAATGAAAATGTTTACCAAAGTTTCACATCCAGATAGAAGATATCCATTCTTCATGTTAAGTGTACCGGAGACTGTATAATGCTCATTTTTTCTGAACATTTAACTTTTGTTATATCTTTATTCAGCAACACTGCTAATTAGCCATTAAGAAATAATGACGTAATAATGGGCAGTCTACTCAGTTTAGCACAACAGTCATAGAAGTTTGCAGTGCCACAAGTAAATGCTGTTCTGAAGTGAAAAGTTATAACAGCAATTATAAAGCCGAAAGAGAAGATGATAGCAAAATCGCCATAAATGTAATTAGGCCTATTAATATCGCAAATTATTCAAACAATAGCGCAGACTATCAGTTGGTTGTCAATGATGAGACTAAAAAGCTCTTTGTTTGAAGAAATCCTTCATCTTGGAGGGACGTGGTTCAAGATTGGAGGTGGTAACAAGTAGTGAATGAGTTTTGGGTTTTGAGAAGTAAAATAACTAAATCATGGCTGAAGTAGGGAGGATATAAAATGCAGACTGGCAATCGCAAGAAAAGCGTTTCTGAAGAAGAGAAATTTGTTAATTTCGAGTATAGATTTAAGTGTCAGGAAGTCCTTTCTGAAATATTGTATGGAGTGTAGCCATATACGGAAGTGAAACATGGACAGTAAACAGTTTAGACAAGAAGAGAATAGTTTTTGAAATGTGGTGCTACAGAAGAATGGTGAAAATTAGGTTTGTAGATTACGTAACTAATTAGGAAGTACTGTATATAATTGGGGAGAAGAGAAATTTGTGGCACAACCTGACCAAAAGAAGAGATCGGTTGGTAGGACACATTCTGAGACATCAAGGGGTCACCAGTTTAATACTGGAGGAAGTGTGTGGGATAAAAATCGTAGAGGGAGACCAAGAGACGAATACAGTAAGCAGATTCAGAGGTATGTAGGTTACAGCAATTACTCGGAGATAAAGAGGTCTGCACAAGATAAAGTAGCATGGAGAGCTGCATCAAACCAGTCTTTGGACTGAAGACCACAACAACAACAACAACAACCAAAAGTATTGTGTGTCATGAAACAACAAGCACATCTGAAGGTATGTGTTGTATTCAATTTATAGTGTAAGAAAAACACAGTTGACCTGGGTATGTATTCATAGCTAAGAAAAAGTGAGAACATGTAAAAATAGGTGCTTGAGCTTAATGTGAATATAACGGTAACACTGGAATCCAATAACATAGCTTTTGAGGGTACAGGAGAAAAGAGGAAAATCAAACAGTGGAAACTTTGTAGCAAACATCAAACTTCTCGAAAAGCACAATCCGGTATTACGTGTTCTAATTAAGAAAAAGCCTGTATGAGGAAATACCTTAGCCCTTCAATACAGTCGAAAAAGAAATTATTGATGACATTAACACTGCCTCATTATTATCTGTTATCAAACATGCAACACAAGACATTACAAATAGAGATCAGTCAACTCAGATATTTAGATAGGTTTAAATTGGAAAGCCTTGTGAAGTAAAGGTAAATGAAAGCTTTTTAAGATTTTATGAAATAAAAGATCAAAGTGCACTTGGAACAGGAAAGGAAATGCTAAATGCAATAGATGAAAATTGACTTTTTAACTAAATGCTGTAATTAAGGTTATGACGGTTGTGCAAATATATCAGGCATACACCAAGCTGTCAGAATGAGAATTCAATAAATACAAAAGACTGCAAAATATGTGCATTGTGCAGTGCACACTTTAGGTCTAGCACTTAAGTCTAGCATTTCCTTTCACAATGCAGTAGACACGTTGTACCTTTTGTCAGTCATCACCTCCATGCAGTTGTTTGGTAGCATTCCTCAATGCCACAGACTGGTCCTATTTCCATATGCTACAATACCCTTCACATGTTTCTAATTTTATTTATATTTTATTCACCAATAAGATAACTGTACCTCTTTTTATTTGTGCTACCCCAATGTGTTGTGAACAGCACCTTCCAGCGATGATCAACAACGGAACGGTAATCATGTACATGACTGCAAAATGAAGGAACAACGCTTTTCGAAATGGAACACCAAGAAATCCGCTACCCTGTCGATGGGGAAGACGAGATTAACAATAGCTGTTGGAAGTGCTCTACAATACCGCAGATGCTTCCAGTTTCCATATGTTGCGATGTTTTCCACATTTTTGTCAATGAGGATCATCGCCTCTGTGTTTTATTTTTACCAGCCTGTGTTGTGGTAACTGTATAATTTATGCCATGCGATGATCAGCTTTCTGTGAGAGTGAGAGGCTCAAAATGTGTTAATGTCGATCTAGCAGCAGCTGACACGGATCTCTAAGTCATGACATAAAAAGCAAAGTGTATGGTGGTGCTCATTGATTGGGCGTGTTACAACCAAAAAACGATGTATTAAATTGCTTATGAAGGAACAATACAAAAACCCTCTCATGTGATTGATAGTCTATTGGATATGGTCCTCCTACAGTATAGGTGATGAAACTTTGCACCAGTCTGTGGAAGTGACTTCGATCACGAACCACCTGCTCCAATGTAACAATATCCCTATATTTAATAAGATCGCCACATATGGTCAATACCAGAAGGCAGACTGTATTTGTTTTCGATGTGTCAGAAGACAGGGATGTGGTAATATCTTATCGAGTTCTCTAACAGATTGTTAGCAGAGTTTTATAATTCGTAGGTTTTCTCTGTTGGATGGTATAAAACACCAAGGTGAGAGAGAATGTTTGGTGGTAGACATGAATGAACCCTGAGAGACACAGATTGCCTTCGGACTGCAGTACCTGTATGTAGTTCGGAGATGTGTCGCAATGCAGTAGCAAAATCCTCGTCCTTCCTCCATGCAATGTATGACGTGGAGTCTTCCCAATTTTCCCAACAGGAAACTCCTCCATAACTGCTCGCTCTACCTTTTCTGCTACCTCGTGTAGCAGGGGAAAGCTTTGTTTGACGCTGGCTTTGCACATTGTACACAGTTGGCGGAGCTACAGCAACATGTTCCCATTTCCATTGACGAGTCAAAACGCGCTCCCATCGCATTAACTCAGCTCGTCCTGTTTCTCCACGAGATGCAGAAGGTCTTAGATACAGCGCTCTCCGACTCCTACTCAGGTCCGACTTAAATTGGGATGATCACATGGAAGAAGCTACAGGGATGACAGACCAGAGATTGAGGAGTAGTTACAAGATGCAGAGAGGCTGTTTAAAAAACAGTGCTGGAGATTTTGCTGTATGGGATCCTTAGCAGATAGGGTCGAAAAAGGTGACTCGTTTCAAGATATGAGAGTGGCATGAATATGATTCACCTGTGGCTGTAATCATTAAAAGACGTCTCTACAGAATCCAACGCAAGTACGTGGTTGAATGGAGAGACTTGATTCCAAATCGCTGACAGCATTTCTACCCAAAAGTGTTACACTCTCAGCGACTCATGCGTGCCTGTAGACTCGCGACCGCTTTTTATCCAGCGTGACGGTAACATAGTTGCTACGATCATGTTTGTAATAGCGCAGTCCTTACGCAAAATGTATGATATGGGCTGCTCAATCCCTCTGCGGTCAGCTTCAGTTGTCGATTCTCAATAGTGTTCCTTGAAAAGAATATCGTCTTCCCTCCACGGATTCCCATTTGACCTACCTGGTGAGCGTAAGCGGACTACTGAAATATGCAAAAATTACTCTCATGATTAATTTAATTACTTAACCTATCAAATTGATATCAATGACGTGCCGCCTGGTGGGTGGAGGAGGTGGCTAGGGAACCATGGAATGGTTCTTGATGGGTATTTCTTTCCTTTTCGTTGCGGCGATATCTTTTGACGAAATTTCAATCTCCCATCTACACAAGACAAGCCAGGCTCTTACGATTTGTTTCATTAATGCTAGTATGATATAGTATCGCATTCGTAAAATAGGACTTGCGACAGTGTACAAAACAGCTACGTCCTTTGAAATTATAGCCTGTTGTTATTGAAAGTAAAATGAATGTATTTTTTCCCAACATGTGAGCCAATGGAGTGAAAGATTGTGTGAAATCTTTGTAATACACACACATGTTGCATGGGGGCTTAATTATATAAATATGAAATGCAAATACTTTTTAAATTTTTAGTAGCTAACTGTCCGGTTACGCTGTGTCGTAAACGGTTGGCCCTGACTAGTATTTGTACGCAATCTGACTGCATAGAACAACAACAAAGAATGAAACGAAATTTCCGTTAACACAATTAATTAATTAAGTCCCCAGCAACTATGAAAGCTACGAAACAACAAGGCACAAGTGTCGCTGTTCTGTGTGTGGAAGTGTGATTCAACGTACACATCTGGCACGGTTCTTCTTCAATAAGACAAGAAATTTTAAATACCATTTATACTGAAGTAATTAAAAAAATAGAAATACTATAATTGCGCAAGAAAACCAGAATTACACTCTAATACAAGAACACAAGCCAGATGCTTTGTTGACTGAACCTGTAATGACGCATTATTTAAGACACTGAAATAATGAAAAAAAAAAAAAAAAAACAGGGAATATTTTACCTTCATATATATTGACGAAAAGCACTCTGATCATTACAATATCTCCATTAGAACAACATCTGCTGTCTATCCCATCAAACAACTGCATAAAACATGGAACAAGCACTCTCCACTACGACTTCTCGACAAGAACTTTTCACTACGACATCTCAGCAAGCACCGTCTACTACGAGTTCTCGACAAGCACTGCCAGTGGAGGCGGTGGAATAATACTCTTCGGCGCAATCTCTGGCGCTGTGGCTCAGTGTAGCCACCTTTCAATGTATGACAGTTTATTTACAGACACCGAACGTGAGAGATGCTCTCAGATTGTATAATTTGTTCAACAAGCTGAAAGAAATTTCTTAATATCGATTATTTTGCCGGCCGCATTGGCCGAGCGGTTCTAGGTGCTTCAGTCTGGAACCGCGCGACTGCTACGGTTGCAGGTTCGAATCCTGCCTCGGGCATGGATGTATGTGATGTCCTTAGGTTAGTTAGGTTTACGTAGTTCTAAGTTCAGGGGGACTGATGACCTCAGATGTTAAGTCCCATAGTGCTCAGAGCCATTTGAACCATCTTAGATCATTTTTTATATTTGGGGCTTAAAATCTTGCTTTTTCTTTATTCCGATGACGGTTTCGCGATAACGAAGCGATTCTGCGGATATCAGTCATTTTCTCAGCAAAATAGTCGATTTTTTTCCTGATTTTACACAGGGTGGGCATGTCCCTTCCGATCATTTGTGATCGGCGGCGGTGCAATTCACTGGATGCTGCAAAATAACGAGAAGCGAATTGCATACTGCGGTCAAACATAAAAACTTTACCGATTTTGCTAACAAAACTGAAAGAAAATGGACTTTGACTATTTTCTTGGAACGAGGACATTCGTTTTTCTTTTTTAATAGGTGCTTGATTATAGATGTGTTGACTTTAAATACAGCTGTTCTCCATCACAGAACGGCGGGCTGCTGTGGGCGACAGGGGGCATGTCTGCTGTGGGCGGTCGCCACACACAGCCACTCTCTGTCAAGGGGGCGGCATGTCGGGGCTCTGTCATTATATTTTAGATGAACAAGTTGCACTTGAGGTGGGCGTCCTTTAATCTCCTATTGTTTAGTTGATTATACATGCTATTGAGACATTACTGAGTTGGTGTAGGAGCGTCGCCTTAAGGCAACCACCAGACGGTGGAAAGCTGTGTTAGGCCAGCAGTCGCAGAGGGGTAGAAAAACAGCAATGGGTGGAAAGCGGACAGCATATGCCACGAGGTGGTTGGCAGAGGAGCTGGCCATTTGATAAGCCCTGTGTCCTCCTCATAGGTGGATGGATGGAGTGAGGGGAAAGGGGCTTGATTTTCAGCAGTTTGTGATTGTACATCGAGGATAATGCACGTTCAACTACCGCCCCCTTTACAGACTTTTAGGGCGACGATTTTCCCCAGTACATGTGCTGTATTATGAACTATTCATTATGAATGCTGGTTTTTTCACGTCAATTTCGAAGTGTAATCAGAACTGCGCCACATTTTTTACATCAGTTGTGGTATTGTGTATTGGCTTTGGTTAGCTGGGCTGTAAGGTGGTTCTTGAGTAGGCATCTGTAGCAGACTCTGACGTCAAACAACGTAGATACTGTTTGCTTACAGGTAATACACATTTTAAACTCCTCTCTGTCCAGCACCAGCATCTCATCACTTGAACGTATTTCCCATAAAAAAGAATAAAGATAGTACCTTACACACTACCTTTTTCCCACCACCTTGTAGGTGTAGGGTAGAGTTTGAATGTGTCTGTCGATGTTTTGGGGTGGTATTCCCAGCAGAATAACGCCATTTGTTTGGCATCGTCAGTTTTTTGGTTGTATTGCGAGATTATACGGTCCTTGTGTAGTACTATGGATGTGGTTGCGTAATTAGGCGTGATCTTCATGATAAATTACGTAATAAGGATCGATATTTGTGTCTGTTTCCCGACAAAAATAAATAAAGTACACTAACCTAACCTTCCTCTCCTGCATCTGGACAGTTTCCATGTGCTAGGGGGTGTTCTTGCGCTTTCCATCCAGTACAATCAGGGTTCGAGTCCTGGGAATGGGATCGCCATTTTTAATTTCCCATCAATTCCAAGGGTCTCTGGTGGTATAATTGTGTTAGGCGGGTGCACTTGTTCTTTCTGTCCAGGAGGACCAGGGTTCGGGTCTCAGAAAGGGTAATGCCAATTTTTATTTCTCGCCAATTCGCTGGTGGGGGCGGGGGTGTGCACATAAGCACAGCCCTGGCACAAAGAAGTTCCCGCCAAAATTCGAAATTCCTGCCAATAGGGTAGGCTGGGGGTTGGTGAGGGGGCTGGGGCCCACATGCATGCTGAGAAAAACTCGTGACTTCGTCTAGGCAGAGGGGTGGGGTGATCGGAGGCAGGGATGGGCATGGTTTTGTGAGGGGGTGGGCGTGGTTCGGAGTGGGGGTGGGCAGGGGCGGGGGGTGATTAATTGATCAATTTAATTAATTTGTATATCAAAATTGCACCTGTAACCCCATCTCCCTACTACTTGCCTGTGCTTATTGATTTTGACTGTCCATCACTATCTACTACTACCACTTCTACAACATGATCAGGCCCGGTGGACTGCACGCTGCTACAAGTTTCCTCCTCCACTGTATTCTGTACTTAGCTGCTATCCACCATCTGTCCACATCTATTGATACTTGGTTTAAGTCTTCATGGAGGACATCCCTCCAACGCTACTTGGGTCTCCCTGGGGATCTCTTTCATGAAGCCGGCCACGGTGGTCTAGCGGTTCTAGGCGCTCAGTCCAGAACCGCGCGACTGCTACGGTCGCAGGTTCGAATCCTGCCTCAGGCATGGATGTGTGTGATGTCCTTAGGTTAGTTAGGTTTAAGTAGTTCTAAGTTCTAGGGGACTGATGACCACAGATGTTAAGTCCCATAGTGCTCAGAGCCATTTGAACCATTTTTTTTCTTTCATGAAGGTGTGAAATCCAGGAGCTTCTGAGGCCATCTGTTATCTTCTGACCGGGCCACATGGCTGGGCCACTGCATTCGTTTGGCCTTGACAGTTCCTGCTATGTTGGGCTGCTAGTACAGTATAGTTCCTGTGTCTGATCCTCCATTCCCCTGTGTCTGCATCCAGAACTGCACCGAAGAACTTCCGAAGCACTTTTCTCTCAAAAACGAGAAGCTTATGGAAGTCCTGTTTCCGGATACTCCATGATCACAGCTGTATAGAACAACAGGCTGGATCAGGGTTTTGTACAGTCGAATCTTGAACTGTCTGGGGAGATATCTGGACTGAAGTAGTTGTGCTAAGCCGAGGTAAGATCGGTTTCCTGTTTGTATTCTGGGGTTGATGTCTGCTTCACATGACGTGTTCTCAGTGAAAAGTCCTGCTAGGTATTTAAATTCATTCACTCTCTTGTAAGACTGGTCTCCCACCTGCAATAATTGTAGATGACCAGCAGTCTGACTTTGACCACGCATCATAACGAGGTACTCTGTCTTGGCTTCGTTTGTGTTTAGCCCAAATTTGCTGGCAGCCTCCTTTAGTGCTTTGATCATTTGTTCCAACTCCTCTTCAGACCTAGAGAGTAAACAGATGTCGTCTGCATAGGTGAAGTATGCCAATCTCTTTCCTTCGATTTCAAATCCTTCATTCTCTTCAAAGGTCTCACATACGATCTTCTGGAGGGCGAAATTGAACAGGATAGGGGACAACCCGTGTCCTTACCTGAGTCCTGTCACAATTTCAAATTCCTCAGTTAAGCGATTTCTCATCTTCACCTTTGCCTGTGTTTCGCTCAGACAGGTCTACATCAGATTGATGAGTTTCTCTGCCATGCGAAACTCCCTTAAACAGCTGAGCAGGATCTTGCAATGTATACAATCATAGGCCTTCTGAAAATCAACGAATAAAATATGCAAATTTTCACCATATTCACCCAGTTTCTCAGTGAGCTGCCAAAGATTGAAGAGGTGATCTACTGTTGATTGCCCTGGCTGGAAACCTCCCTGGTACTCCCCTATCACCGATTCTGCCACTGGCTGAATTCTCTTAATCACATTTATAGTATTGCACAAAGCTGGAACATGCTTAAAAATTATATCTTTTTTACCCTGTAAATTTCTATTATTGGTCACACACTGAATGATGAATCATAGGTAAGATTTCAAAGTGAGAAGATGTGTAAACTAGAGTGAAACTAATGCACAGACAATCTACCTAAACAAGATCTCTATTCTGCGTTGGGGTACTCATCTGTGCTGTTCTGTTTCTTTGACATTTCAACGATCGTTCACTTTGTTGCACGACAGCATGCCTTGTGTCTCCGTTATTGCACAGGCTAGAGAAAAAAAAACGTACGTAAGCTTTTTGCAAATATAAACATTAAGAATGTTGTGCATAGGAGTTTAAAGCAGAAAATATAACGAAGAAGAAGCAGTAGCACTAACCAAACAAGCATTGGTCACAAGAAAAGTTTGAATTAAGTGGATTACGAAAGCATGGTTTGCACATCACTTCCTTCGCTTCTTGGTCGTTCGAAGTACATCAGCAAAAAACTAGTTACTTTAACGAAGCCAAACGTGTCGTATTACTAGAGCAAAAACGTATTTCAGAAGAGAAAAACGTTCGAAATTGCCTACGTGTCACTACGTCGTTCAGTCTGGAACCGAGCGACCGCTACGGTCGCAGGTTCGAATCCTGCCTCGGGCATGGATGTGTGTGATGTCCTTAGGTTAGTTAGGTTTAATTAGTTCTAAGTTCTAAGCGACTGATGACCTCAGAAGTTAAGTCGCATAGTGCTCAGAGCCATTTGAACCATTTTGATCCACTACGTCATTCATGTAAGCACTGTAATTTTTAGTATTAAAAAAAGTTGTTGCGTGCACACGACAGAATTAATGAACAAGAAGCAATCATAAACAGTAGTCTGCTAATGTTTCGGCCTATTTAAGATGGCGGCTGGCCCCAATCAGTCTTGCTTCAAAACAATGTATAGCATAAGTCTGTTGTGCCACCTCCTTTCTCTTTTAACACCATGAAATAAACTGAAGTAGCGAAATAAACTATTAAAATAGCTGGTATAAACAAAAGGCAAAGAGATAATTTTCATTCACAGAAGCTGAGAATTTCTACGAAATATTCAAGCTGCTTAATATTATATTACGAAAAGTAATCAGTTTACTACAAGGAGACATCGGTTTTATCAAGGTATAGAGATTACAGAAAACTTATTCAAGTTCTTTGCGTATTAACAACAGATATTGTGACTTACAAAGTGGTAATCCAAACTAGTTCCGTAAAGTTTTTACGTGAACTTTGACGTGACAAAAACTGTTCTAAATTTTGGCACTGAATTATTAATGACTGGTGGATATTACCATGATTTTTTACTTGGATTAATCATTCGTCGCGTAGACGTCATTTTTGAGAATTTAAAACCATTCGTGTAGCAGGGATACGTAGTGGAAGTTCTGTTGAATATTAATAAGCGTAACGAATTCCGAAAGTGTACCTCTAACAAGAAGAATAACGAGAAACAACAGATTAAGAATTCTCAGCTAAATCCATATCAGAAACTACAAATTGTTCTACTGCGTACTGGAATCTGTGAAGCACATCAGGTGCTCTTGCGCACACTATTTATTAAAGTACTTTTTTTCTGGTGTACGAGCTGCGCCTTATTACAATTGAGTGGAGTGTGACTATTGTTCCATAATACAGTCACTAACAGCAAAGTACTGTACAAGATCAAATCGTATTAAACGAAAGTCCAATTAAAAAATTTCATTCAATGGAAGGGGTAGGCGGGCACCGTACAAGAGGGAGAGCGAGAAATACAAAAATTAGTTATGGGAACAATAGATGTGTACCTAGGAAGAGTATCATAGAGAGAGGGAGAGGTAAGTTACATAAACAGAAAGAAAAGAGGAGAATTATAATTTAAGAGAATGAAAGAAGGATGAATGAATAGAAGGATACGAATCCCAATAGCACAACCACTGGATAGCAGTTGTTATTCATCAGTTACTAAGTGGGAAATAGCGAGCTCTGTGATTCTTACTTTGCGTTACTTGGTGCGCAGCGATTTTTTTTACAGTTTCCTTTCAGGGTAAGGCAGAAACAAAGCAGTGTTTTATCACTATCTTGGCGGTAAAAGAACTGTGCCGATACAGAGTGAGTAGGTTACAGTGTGCCGTCCTATTGTGGTCCAGATGTTACAGGCACATGAAAAATACAACCGTTTCTAGGGGGAACAGATTTTCAGAAAGTAGATCCTTACAGGGTATACTCAGTGTCTGACTCACGTATAGCACTTATAGCTTTGACTATCTGTTATGAACAAGTTCTTCCGAGGGGAACAGAATTATTGGAATTTGGAATAACAGGACTCTGCTAACTGGGGTTTAATGTGACATCTCTGGATTGACTTTTCGGCTTTCAGTGACAATAACATGGAAGACTGCTCTGAATCTAACGTATCATGTGCTTTATCTAACACATAATACTTTCAGAATACTGCCAGAAAACCACCTAACCTACCTGAACTATACCTTTGATACCACCATATCCAGTCCTCTCGATGCAGAATGGCACATTAGTGCAGAACAGAGGTTCGAATATATGCTACAGGACACAGCAGGTACCAGCACCGGATAATGATGATGGGAATTTCCACTTCAGAAACATTTCTAACCCTGGTTGTCACTTACGCATCCATCATTGGGAATGAATCATCCACCCCCCGGATCTCTCAGTCCTTTGAATACCAAACCAATGAAATGTCACAAGGGTTGATGAAAGTGAGGCAACATTTTGGATATTCCAGTTGCCACACAACTCTATATGACGGCGTATGTAGGAAGAAGGGCAAACCATCATCTGTAGTGTATATAGCAGTGTGAGAGAGAACGTTCTGTAGGTGCATGGGAAAATGTAGACACAAGTATTGGAGCAAGGGGGATTCTGGTGCAAAGTATCATTATCCAAGATGGTGGCGATGACGTCATCCAAGATGGCAGTGATGACGTCATCCAAGATGGCGGCTGTGGCGTCATCCAAGATGGCGGCTTTAGGTGGGAAGTTTGAATTTTGGCAAGAAGATAGGTCAATTGGGCTACCTCCACTAACCTAACCCCTCTCCCCTGATCTCCCCTAGAAAAAAAATCAGGGAAGTTCAAATTCCAACAGGATAATGCATCACACCTCTACTAACCTAAGAAAATCGCCAGAAGATGGGTCACTTGGGTTAACCCCACTAGCCCATGTCACCCAACTGCCACCTCTTCTTAAGGATTCATGGGAAAATGACTTGACCAGTGCTAGACATAGGTCTTTATTATTTTGCATGCAGTAGTCTTTATTTAAACAATTTGATGCAGTACAGCCATCCAGTGTGTTCACCATGAGGTCTGGACTCCAACTGACCTAGTACACAGTGCCACCAGCAGAGGGTGCTGTCATCTGTGATGTAATCCAAGATGATGGGGGGGGGGGGAAAGACAGGAACCAGTGTGGTCACCAGGGGTCCAGACTCCAGTTGACGTAGTACACAGTACCACCACCAGAGGGCACTCTCATCCATCTCGTTAGGTAATCCAAGATGGAGGCCATGACGTCAGATGATGCTGCAAGTACCGTTATCCAAGTTGGCAGCAAACAGTGTGTTCACCACGAGGTCTAGTACACACTACCAAGATCAGAGGGCGCTACCGTGATGTCAGCTGATGATGCAAGTACCATTACCCAAGATGGTGGCATACATTGTGTTCACCACATGATCTAGTACCCAGATGGCCACAAGCATCATGTTTACCATGTGGTTTGGTGCACAGTACCGGCACCAGGGGACACTGTCATCTGTGACATCATGCAAGATGTTGCAAGCATCGTGTTCACCAGGTGGTCTAGTACACAGTACCACCACGAGAGGGCGCTGTTGTCCATTCCGTGACATAATCCAAGATGATGTTCTGGGGTGGGGGAAAATGGCAGGAACCAATAGGAACCTTTAATCCAGTCACGTGCTCGACTTCAGCCAGTAGGATGGTAATATCTGTCGACGTCATTGTAGGGGATATAGCCAAGGCTCAGCAGCTCTGGAACCTCTGTCTTGTCCAGTCAGTCAGCAGCAGAAGCAGAAGAAGAATAATCATGAAGCACCAACAGCAGTCGCACTCCAGCACAGTCATGCAGAACAGTATTAAACGAAAAGTATAAGTATCCCATATAACGTCATTCTCTCTGCTTAGCCTTAGTATTATTATTACTATTATTATGCAAAGTATTCACGTCTTGGCCAATATCTAATGCTTCCTCGTCTTTGTTCAACAGGGTCAAGTGCCAACATGCCAAGCTCTGCTGCCACGTCCCGGCCTGTAGCAACCTCAGTTGCCTTCTTGTCAAGACATGCAGCAACAACCTGTCTAAACCAGTAGCGGCCATGTGGGACCCAGTAGTGCACATAGCCCACTTTATGGAGCAGGACAAGGAGTTGCTGTTGTCTGTTTCACTCATCGATTTGTGTGATGAGGACATGTGATCTGCCCCCGACACATCAAATGCTGTCACTGTCAGTGTTAAACAACAAGATGGAGGTCAGTACTGGTCACCAACATTTGACCCATCCTAGCAGAACATCCCTGTCATAGCGCAAGCACAGAGTGCAGATGCTGTGGATAAGAAGGCGTTGAGTGCACCTAGGCTTTTCACCTCCACATACAATTTAACTCCCAGTGGATCGAAACATGTGAATGTTGCTATAGAAGCCCATTGTGTCTGGGGGTTGCATGCGAGAATGGAGATTGAAATTATATCAAAATGTGTTAAAGTGCCGATTTCCGAGTTCGACTGGGATTAAATATGTTGTGCAGAGCGATACATCCATCAGCAGATGACTATAGAGTATTATCCATCTCGTTCTCCCCCAGACATTCACCTTACTGGTGTGACACTTTCTATTACAAGAGTGTGTGATGACTGTGCATTATGTGTGAAATGGGGTGAAAACTGTGTCTCTCAAAGACATGCCTCAGTTATGAAGTTATACGATCTGGACACTGGGCAGACTCGACTGGTTGCCTAGCATAGACTCTACATACAAGGATGTTGTAAACTCCCTATGTGTGCGTAGTGTACATATTGACAATTTTAAGGAACACCTTTGTTCACACATGAATGCTAAAAATAAGGAGAAACAGATTAAATGTGTGTATGAAAAACCTGAGTACTCTGAGGCACCTACTGGCTTGAGGGAGATATGCACTGAATTTATTGCATGTCAAAAAGCTTTATTTACTAAATATTGAACATGTGTGAAGAAGAAGATACATGCAGATTGTAATGATATTCCTGAAATACTACACCCCATGTCTCATATTTAAATAAATAATTTATGTATATATATAATCTCAAATCCTGTTTGTATTTTATTTCATACCTCTGTCATTATAATCAAAGTAATCGAATTATTAATTTTTTTCAGTGCTATATGAGTTACTGAGTTGATCATTGGTCAAGTTACTCTTCATGGGTAAAATATATAGCTGTTTTCTCTGTGTAGTCAATATAGCTCAGTCGATTAAGTAATGGAACTATAGTGGCTACATGTACTATTATTATCTTTTTCAAGTGTATTTTTCTATATATGTCGACTACATGTATGTACCTGGCGTAGTTAGTATCATGGCAGGCTGGGTGAAACACCCTCGCCACAAGGACTTTGTTGTCGGTGACTGGTCCTGTGAAGATGCAACTGGAGGCCAGAAGAAGAGCAAGAAGAACTGAATTCTCCTTCCTGATAATATATGAGCAATTATTGTAGGTCCATCCAATTGTGGGAAGACGTACTCATGACTCTGCTAACACATGTAGATGGGGTCCGATTTGAACATGTTTGTGTATTCTCAAAAACACTGTTTCAACCCAAGTATCAGCTAATGCAGGAAATATTGGGCGGTGTAGATGGTGTTACATACACGACATTCAGTGAAAGCGGTGATATCCCTCCACCTGAAAAAGCAAAGCCGAACACTGTCTTCATATTTGATGATATTGCCGTGGAAAACCAAGACCAAATTCGAAAATATTTCTGTTTCGGTCGTCATATGGGTGCTGATGTGTTTTATCTTAGTCAAGCATATTAAGAATCCCCAAACAGTTGGTTAGGGATAACACAAACCTGATTATAGCCTTCAAACAAGACAACCTGAATTTAAAACACATTTACCAGGCACATGTCGGAACGAACATGTCCAATGATTTTGTAAATATATGTGCAGATTGCTGGAATCATTCACAGTATGGGTTTCTCGTTATTGATAAAACTGAGTAATGCTAGGTACAGGCGAAACTTTCAAGAGTTTTTGCACGCACGGTAAGACACGTTAATACATCACTCTACGCTACACCATGAACAAATTCGCACGTATGTCTGCCTCTCAACCCAAGAGGATGGGTGTACACAGACAGAACATTCGCCTGTACATGGATGCGAAAATTCAAGATATTGTGGATAAAGTTACAGGTATGTGCAAGGAACTAGAGATGTATTACCAGACTCTTCTGAGAACGCTGAATGAGTTAAATGAGCTAGTTAATGAAGACAGTAAGAAGTAACCGACTTAACTGAAAAGGTCGAGGCTATTGAGGGGAAAATAGCTGTAGAGTTCCTTGTTGTTGAGAAGGGCGATCAGGATCATAGTAAGAGGAGGAAGAAATTGACTGAATATATAAAGCCTCACACTGTGGAGATGTCTGATTAGTATACATCGAGATGTCGACGAAGCAGAAAGTGATTCAAGCGCGGAAAGCAGTTCGTGAGAAATTATAGCTGCTGAGATTAGGTCATATGGATCGCCAGCAAACACTAAGAGAGACCTTTAAGCCGGTTACTGAATCTCTCCGACAGCTTTCAGCAATAAAAACACACACACACACACACAATAACGAGGGTGTTGCCATTGACGAATTCATTATCCGACGCACCCTCGGTCAGATAAATAGAACATTCAGCATTAGCAGGAGAAGACCGTACATGTTGGGTACGCATCCTATAACTGTAACTGATGACGCAATACAGATTGGTGATAGATGGTTTGAGAGAATACCAGTCTTAATGAATCGTATTTTCCTAAGACCTACCAAAAAACCTATAAATTAATCAGTTAATGATAAGGAAACATACCGTGAAATACAGCACATGACTGGTGTACACAAGATCACGAAAAGCCTGAGCAACAAGAAATATAAAACCATTATAAAACCAATACTTGAAGTCGAAAACAACAACAGCAGCAGCGGTGATGGCATTGACATTGAGCATAAAGCAGTGAACAATCGAATCCCAGACTATATATGTTATGACGACCCCAACGAGCTAATAGATCGACTAAGGCTGCTCATGGCATCAGCTGCTGCAGGTAATACAGCTCATTCGAATGAGGTTGTTTCAATAATCTTTGAGCTTAGAGAGAGAGGTATCATCGAATAAGTATGGAGGCAGTAGTTCGAGAACCGCATAAACCAGCATGCAAAACATACCCTCGCAGTCATGTTATGATTCAAGGTTTGGATTACCTATGGCAAGGTGATCTTGTAGATATGAGGGAATATTCACATGAGAATAATTGATTCAAATATATATTAATGATTATTGATACATACTCAAATTTGCCGTGGTATTACCTGTCAAAACAAAAACGGGTAGAAGTGTCGAGGATGTTTTTGAGCGTTTGCTCCAAGCAGGGACGAATCGATGCCCTGAAAACCTCCAAACCCATCACGGTGGGGAGTCCTACAACAGGTATTTCAAGACCGTGATGCAACGGTACGGAATACATCACTACTGAACATTTACTCACCTGAAGGCAAGTATCGTGGAGCGCCTGAATAGAACAATAAAAGGTCGAATGTGGATGCGTTTTAACCTTGGCGGCTCATACAAATGGACAGATATCCTTCCAGAAATAATTGCTCAGTATAATCGAACCAAACATAGCACAATAAAAATGAGACCAATCGATGTTCGTGATAATGGACTCACGGATACGGTGTACTATCGCATTAAGATGCTGGATCCACGCAAACAGAAATTTAATGTTGGTGATTTGGTGCGTATCTCAAAACACAAAATGGCACTTGAGAAATTATACCTACTGAACTGGTCAATTGAGATATTTACAGTTTTAAAGGAGCAACGAACGAATCCTAGAACTTATATATTGAAGGATAGTAAAAGTGAACAAACTGCAGGCTGCTTCTACACCGAGGAGTTGCAGAAAAGCACAGAACCGGATGTTTTTCTCGTGGAGAGTGTCATAAGGCGTCGGGGAAATAAAGCACTAGTCAAATGGCTTGGTTTTCCTGCTACACAAAACAGCTGGATTGATGCCAACGATTTGCTATATCTACATCTACGTGATTACTCTGCTATTCACAATAAAATGCCTGGCAGAGGGTTCAATGAACCATCTTCATGCTATCTCTCTACCGTTCCACTCTCGAACGGCACGCGGGAAAAACGAGCACTTTCTGTGCGAGCCCTGATTTCTCTTATTTTATCGTGATGATCATTTCTCCCTATGTAGGTGGGTGCCAACAGAATGTTTTCGCAATCGGAGGAGACAACTGGTGATTGAAATTTCATGAGAAGATCCCGTCGCAACGAAAAACGCCTTTGTTTTAATGATTGCCACTCCAATTCAAGTATCATGTCTGTGACACTATCTCCCCTATTTCGCGATAATACGAGACGAGCTGCCCTTCTTTGTACTTTTTCGATATCATCCGTCAGTCCCACCTGATGCGGATCCCACACCGCACAGCAATACTCCAGAATACGGCGGACAAGCGTAGTGTAAGAAGACTCTTTGGTAGATCTGTTGCACGTTCTAAGTGTTCTGCCAATGAATCGCAGTCTTTGGTTTGCTCTACCCACAATATTATCTATGTGATCGTTCCAATTAAGGTTATTTATAATTTTAATCCCTAAGTATTTAGTTGAATTTACAGCCCTCACATTTGTGTTGCTTATCGAGTAATCGAAATTTAGTTGATTTCCTTTAGTACTCAAGTGAATAACTTCACACTTTTATTTATTCAGGGTCAATTGCCACTTTTCGAACCATACAGATTTCTTATCTAAATCATTTTGCAAGTCGTTTTGATCATCTGATGACTTTACAAGACGTTAAATGACAGCATCATCTGCAAACAATCGAAGACGGCTACTCTGATTGTCTCCTATACCATTAATATAGGTAAGGAACAATTGAGGACCTATAACACATCCTTGGGGAACGCCGGATATTACTTCTGTTTTACTCGATGACTTTCCGTCTATTACTACGAACTGTGACCTTTCTGACAGGAAATCACGAATCCAATCACACAACTGAGGCGACACTCCGTAGGCACGCAGTTTGGTTAGAAGACGCTTGTGAGGAACGGAGTCGAAAGCCTTCTGGAAATCTAAAAATATGGAATCAATTTGACACCCCCTGTCGGTAGCATTTATTACTTCATGAGTATAAAGAGCTAGTTGTGTTTCACAAGAACGACATTTTCTTAATCCGTGCTGACTATATGTCGATAAATCGTTTTCTTCGAGGTACTTCATAATGTTCGAATACAGCATACGTTCTAAAACCATACTGCAAATCGACGTTAGTGATGTAGGCCTGTAATTCAGCGGATTACTCTTACTTCCGTTTTTGGGTATTGGTGTGACTTGAGCAATTTTCCAGTCTTTAGGTACGGATCTTTCTGTGAGCGAGTGGTTGTATATAATTGCTAAATATGGAGCTATTTTATCAGCATACTCAGAGAGGAACCTAACTGGTATACAATCTGGACCGGAGGCCTTGCCTTTATTAACTGTTTTAAGCTACTTTGTTACACCGAGGGTATCTACTTCCATGTTTCTCATCTTGGCAGTTGTCCTTGATTGGAATTCAGGAATACACTTCAACCACGTTTAACAAGAACGATGAAATCAGGATTGTCATCCAGCACCAAGGCACACTCTCGCTTCCATGCAAGAGTTTCATATATCTAGAGGGGTCACTCAAGAAAGCCGACGGCAGTGATACAGTGGGATCCAAGCTGACACGTAACACTTGAGCATTCCTGTTCCAAGAGATACACTATTAACTTAACGGGTCTGAGATCGACCACACACGCAATGTCGGCATAACATCAGCCCTTAAAACATATGTCTCGGCATCACCAGCAGATTTGCGTAGTTTAGAAAATGCAGGATAGTTCATAGACGATCCAGAGGATAGAACAGTTGCAGAGTACAAGCGATTTGCAGCCTGCATACCTCTAAAAATGCATATGGGATACTTTGAGGACATGAGACAGATTATTATGAACCCTTAACAGGAACTCATTCTGGTGCGGAGTGCGACAGACAATAACTCATACGTTCAAGAAGCTCAAGAGGAGAATATGATCACAACCACCAAGATAGTATGGAAAATGCCTCACATCAGTGTATCAGATGAGGAGCGTTTGAAGCTTTTAAAAGTTCTGAATTCAGGTACATTTCTGTCACTGACATTTCGCTCGTGGGAGATTTTCGAGTACCCAGTGTTACCGACTGCGAGCAGACAATCATGGGCTATTAAAACCTCCAGCCATATAAAGGCACCTAGATTCATCATACTTGCGTTTCAGACTGATAGAATAGGTTATATAGCAAATGATTCCACCGTGTTCGATAACTGCAAGTTAACTAATGCCAAAGTCTACCTCAATTCAGAATTTTACCCAGATGACAATCTACATCTGCAGTGGAATCAAAGTGTATACAGTCCAGCATATGGCATGTATGCAGGATTTCGCACTTCTTACTATGAAATTGCTGAAGGAGAGGGAGAGCGTGTCTACTCGGTCCTCATAAGTTGAAAGAACTTTCACCGATCATCATAATAGACTTCTCGAAACAGAATGAGGTAATTAAGTCTGGACCTATAGAGGTGCGAATTGAATTTGAATCACTGACAAATTTCCTCGAACACACAGCCGCGTATGCTCTAGTTCTGCATGACCGTGTGATCAACTACTACCCGCTCACAGGTGTTGTGCAGCGAGCTGTATAAGTACTGCACAATACCTAGAGCATTTCACGATGATGTATCATGCTATGAACATCATTGCGGACACTCAGGGTTTCTATAACGGTGAGTGTAGGCTGTTCGTATCTAAAGATGTCGCATTTGTAGCGGTTACACAACATGCTGGAATAATAGAGACATTCTCTGCAAACATTGCATCACCAAGATATTTCAAGCAAGTGAGGTGTGCTAAGAGAACGAAGACCGCAAAGTGGTTAACGCATTTCTACCATGGAATTCACTGTGACGATCCTGGCACACCCTATAAAAATACGGTGACTGCGATCAAATTATTCGATCACATGGACACCATCGTCTATGTGAAGGGAAAAGACAAGATCTCATGGATGCTTCAAATCTTACATTTGCTTCTTTTCAAGACCTGGAATTCTACAGATGTACTTCTATCCATCGACTCAAGAACATGTATCAAAAAAGTGCTAAAAGTGCTATTGTATCTGATTATGAAAATGTAAAATTACTTTTAAGTTCTATGAGAAATAAATAATTTTTCTTCCCTAACAACCGTTGTATACTTTTTTCTTTTTGACAAGTACGTCATTAGTAAGTAAGTTTATCCTTGATACTATACCTGCCTCCATATATACATGCATTCCAATGGGCCTGTCTGACTCGCTTACCACAGCCTTTGCACGCTGTCACTGGGGGAGTAGCGCTACCTGTATTATTAATAGGTGCGCTTGCACCTTCCTAGCCCCTCGCCTGCAGGGAAGTCTCTGAAAATGTATGTATTAAAGGCGCTACGCCATGTAGCCATGCGTGCAATGCAGATGTAACTGGAGAATGTTCACAGATATATTTTAGCAAAAAACATAATGATTAGGGTTTTTTAAATAAGAATGGTGATGTAGGGTAACGAATTTTATATATATATATATATATATATATATATATATATATATATATATATATATATATATATATATATATTGTAACCTCCCCACAAAAATTTATAAGATATTATTTAATAGAAATGAGAGCCAAGTGTAACCTTTCCGGAGAATTTTTTTAGAGCAATATTATTTAGTAGAAATGCGAGCCAAACGTAACCTCCCTAGCAATTAAATTTAATGACAATAAAATGAGAATCGCAATCTGACTCAAGGTGTAAACTCTCACGAAAATAATGAGAGACAATTTAATGCTAATGAAACTTCAGTGACAATGAAAATTCAATTAAACCGAAATATCGGTCTTTGGCCCTGTGCAAAAATCAGAATTAATTTCTTACCTCAGTATAACTGCATGTCAAGTTTCTGCTCTTATTGTTGGCCACGGCTTAGAGGAAATGCATTGCAAATAATATTTTTTTTTTTGAATTTTAACTGAAACTTTACTTTAAGGAAATGGAAGGAGATCGTTGGTTCAATTAAAAGGTTCTTTTGTAAAAAATTGCTTTGAAATCAAAATTATTATTGGGGCGATTATTGCACAAATTAGTTACAGTTAATTTACATTATTAGCTGAGCGCATTTAAAAATAATATACCTCGTCCTGTATCTTGACCAGAATGCCATGTCGACGCCCGCCGACTCCTCACATACAACTGCACTCGGCTGCTACTACCGACGTACTGCCCACTGACACTGCTCGCAACTGTACTGCATGACGACTACCGACCGACTACTGGACGCAACTGTACTGAGCTACTGCTACCGACAGAGTGCACTGCACGACGACTACTGAGCGACTACTGCTCGCAACTCTCGCGCGGTCAAGCGCAGACTAACCACGATAAAAGGCTCTCTGGTCAAAGATTTTATCATGCCTCACCATCGCTGCTACGTTACATACGTGTTTCATAACCCTCCACAGGGGAGGGGGGGGGGCAAAAATTTGGCAGCGATGGTGAGTCATTTGGACTTGCCATCGCAAGAAATTTTTACAATTTACGGAATATTCAAATGTAGTATATAAATTAATGTTGTGCACATGCACCGAGTACAAAACATTTCGGACAAAGACAAGATATGAGTACAAAACATAGTAGAAAATCAGAAAAATGTATATACAAATTATTTGACAGATAACAGAGTGCATACGCACTGAAAAAATTCTTTAGCATTTTCAGAACAAATAAACAGAATGGCAAAAAATCATGTTGACAAGTGACATGAGTGCACATGCACTGCAGTTGAGGACATATCAGCAAATGACGAAATATATATACAATGAGTAACAAATGACATAAGTGCATATGCACTGAAGTAATGAACATATCAGGAAATCATAAAAGGTATACAGAATGAGTACAAATCATATTGAAAAATGAGAAAAGTGCACAGGCACTGAAGTTCAGTAGAAAACATATTAACACATAACATAAGTGCACATGCACTGTAGTTCAGAACATATCATCAAAATAAAAATGTATATACAATATAAAAAACAAGAGTGCACATATACTGTACTTCAGAACAAATCGAAAAAATGTCTTTAGCATTTTCACAACAAATAAACATAATGGCAAAAAATCATGTCGACAAGTGCCATAAGTGTACTCGCACTGGAGTTCAGCGAATCAAAAAAAAAAATGTATAACCCATGAACATAAATGATGTTAGCAAAAAATGATCTTCACTATGTGACAAGAATTAGGATAGGAAAGGGAAGGGTTGCATCATGGTTGTAACACTTTAGATTGCACACAGCTGTTCTGAAAGTCCATATCTTTCCACAGAAGTACAACACCAAGTGACACAATTTGGAGTTCTTTTCCCATCAGAATTTATCAGCGTACCTAAGACACTGAACTGTGGTAGTAATGTTCCATGTTTTCATTTTGGCAGTACACTAGGTACACCAAACAGTGCGACCATAATAACTTCTTCATCGCACACGGTGGTGGACAGCATGTCGTGTCAACACCACGCTCTTACAAGGCACACCAACGTAGAATTAGTGCAAAAACCAAATATAGTGCTCCATGATCATGAGGATGGACAGGACAAATTGACATTGCAGTAATTCAGGGTAGTTAGCTCATAAGGTGAAGGACGTTAAGTCACATAATATTGAGAATTACAGTAGTAATTTGCGGCATTCATAGCCTAATTATTTCTGTACCATGTATGCAGTATTACAGAATAATGTTCATAAACTTAAATTATTGGCATCATGGGTAATCGTATTACAATAAACAGTGGCAGTCCTTGGCCAGTTACAAAGCATATTTAGTATGACAGAATAATGTTCATCAGACGTCTTAATTGAAAAGGAGAGTCAATTATTGGCCTAGCATTAACATAATACATTGAGTGATACAAATTATTGGCACTCGTTGGCCTTTTGCCAAAACATGAAAAGTCAATATTGAAAACAAGAGCTAATTAATGACATAACTAATAACATAATTCATTTAGTGACATTAATTATTGGCACTCAGTGCCGAGTAATAGAACATGAAAAGTCATAATTGAAAACAGGAGCTAATTGATGACATAATTAATATATAATTCATTAAGTGACATTAATTATTGGCACTCAGTAGTCAGCAAGTATTGAATAGTATAAAACATTGTTCATCATTCAGTGTTATTCAGATAATTAAGAAGTCATTATTAAAAATCAGTTAATTACAGTCATAGCATTAATAATCATGGGCATTATAAGTAGTCTCATTACAATAAAACATTGTTCCTCATTCAGTATTATTCAGATCATTAAGAAGTCATTATTAAAAATCAGCTAATTACAATCATAGCATTAATAATCATGGGCATTATAAGTAGTCTCATTACAATAAACAGTGGCAGTTATTAGCCAGTTACAAAGCATTATTTTATATATTTTTTTTGTCTCATCAAGAAGTCATTACTCAAGTGACATACTATTCAGAGCTAATCAGTATTATTCAGAATTATCATAAACTAGTGACATTATGTGGGACTGGTAATACATTTTTTTGTTACCAATGCATTGCGTTGGGATCGATAATTAATTGCTGAGGCATAACACTATTTGCTTTTGACCTATTGCTGCAAATGAGGATAGGTAACGTCATTCGTCATGAGTCAGCTGTAGCAAGGTTATGTAACAAGACAGTATATGTGATCACATTTATAAATGATAGACACAAATGGGTAAAAAAAATAAAAATGCAAGTACTAGAACAGGTATAATAAGTAACAGGTTTAGTAAGTATCAAGAAAAGCTTCTCCTGGAAAAAAAATACAAAATGGATTATTGACCTGAAAGAAGAAACACATACTATGCTGAAAAGTAGTGAACTTCGAATTAACAGGTAGTGAAATGTGTATAAAAATGTGTTCCATTGCTGTCCTTTCCAAAACTTTCCGTCATCCTACTATGCAATATAACACCTGCTGTCAAAGCAAACTGCAACAAATACTTAAATAACTACATAGCATAAATACATAACTTCAACATTATCCTCATCTGTAAAGAAAAAACTTCATTATCAATCACTTCATTATCCATATTATCATAACTTCATTATTATCATCACCTATAAAGAAAAACTTCATTATTCATAATAGCATATCCTTCATCATTATTCATCAGCATTCATTATCATCTGCAAAAAAATCACTTCATTACTCATTATACAACTATTCCTTATCTCTAGCCTATTTCATCACTAAAACTAAGATGTGTAGTTCTGTCTGACAGCCTGCATCAATCGCCTTGTATTCTGAAAGAAAAATTAGTTAAGACTGCTATTCTATGATGAGTATAGTATATTCTTGTTAATGCTTGTTAATTCTGATCCATTTACTCTTCCTCATAAAGTTATTGCATCTTCTTTCGTTTATTCCGAAGGTGAAATTCCCATTTCTGTTGAATTTATTTCTTACACGCATCATTTCTTTCTGAAATTGATGAACAAAGATTAATGTCTTGCATTTAAATCATATACCCCCTAAATAATGACTGGTTTATGGTGACATAATTAACCATACAGCATAACATGACAGAAAACGTAATACGTCAAAGACATTGACAGTGTTCAGAGGCAAAATGTACAGAGAATATCACAATGCAGCAGCAAAAAGAAAAATGTAAAACAGTCACGATGTTGAGATATCATAGGGCAACAAAAATGTCAAAGTCAACTGGTGTGTGTTATATCTTAACTATTTCACAGCGCATATAAACAAAACTGGAATACAATCATACACACAAAAAAATGAAAAATGTGCACGGTCTGATGTGTAACGACAAGAAAAGCGACCTGCTAACCTTACCTTGTCGGGCACTTGCCAAGAAAAAATACGATAATCATCAGTAATTAGTCATGTGAATATAATTGCATAAGTGGTCATAAAAAAATTAGTAAATGGCATCATAGTGTGTTGAATCATACAGTGTCTTCATTCAATAAAGGGTTTAAAATTTGACCAATGGTGGTTGCCTTTCGATTTTCTGGTTCTCAAAGTTTCGACGTGTACAACATTGGGGTGAGGGATGCTGCGAATCCGATATGGACCTGCGTATAGAAGTTCAAATTTACTGCACTTACCTTTTAATTTGCTGGATAAATAGTGTGTACGCACTAATATCTTCTGTCCAACGTGAAAGTCGCGGCGTGTACAAACCTGTTTTTGCTGTCTTCTCCGGCGCTCTGCGGCACGTTTGATGTTGTTCAGCGCAATGTCAATTATTTCGTGGTGTCTTAGTCGACGACATTTAGGGAAGTTTACTAATTCTTTAATTTTGTTTGGTGGTTCAACGTTTTTCAGTATAACAGACGGAGATAGCATAGTGGATTCATTTGGAATGGAATTAATTACATCTTGGAATGAGAGTATGTGTATGTACGGACTAACTGCCGGTTCAATAATTCCTTGGTCAAGCATATCCTGCAACTCTTTTTTAACTTGTTCTCTGTGAATGTATGGAATGGGATAATGCTTTGCTTTAAATGTGTCGTGCTGTTTCACTTGAAATTCATACATAAAACCGGACATAGTACCAGGCATGTTGTCGAAAACTGGAGCTTGCTGTAAAAGAATTTTGTGTAACTGCGTGCGTTCGTCGTCTGTATTTGCACTGCTTTGTTTAACTTTATCAGAAATCAATTGCATTACGTCGTAGTCAGCTTCGTCTGGAGTATTATAGTTGTGTACGTACGTATCCGTGAACAATGTGGGATTACAGTCTATGTTACGTATTGCGGAAATGACCTCTGTGCGGTTAATTGTTTGTTCTTCCGCAGATAGTGAGTGCTGAAATTCTAAAGCAAGTTGTACATTTTCATCCTTTAACATTAAATAAGAATTCTGAAAATCAATAACTGCGTCGTGTTGTACCAGAAAATTCGTACCTAAAATAACGTCTGTTGTCAATAAAGGAACAATCCAAAAATTTGAGTGGAAAGTATGACCTCCAATACAGAATGATAAATGCGTCTGTAATTTGACGTCTACTCCTTTACTCGACATTGCTCCTTTTACTTTCATTTTGCCTAATGGTAATGTAGGATACGTATTCTCTTTGTTGCACTCGTTAAAAGTTTCTTCATTTATTACTGATATCGGTGAGCCGGAATTAATTACTGCTGAAAATTTGGATGAACCAATTTTAATTTCGATAACAGGATGTGAAATTGTTTTCTGAACAAATGGTCTTTCCTGCAAACGAGTGTCTCTGATATCGTCAAAAGTAATTACATTTTCGTGAACAACATTTTGCGTGTCAAAGGTAGTGCTTGTGTTATTGGAAGATGCGTCCTGTACAGTATCTAGTCAGATTCTATCTGACGTGTTATTATTATTAGGAGGATTCTGTGGCATTTCTACTATTTGAACTGTTCTATTACTTCTTCCAGACGTGTTACGCTCTGGATGGTACCTACTGTCGGGTTCATTCATGAGAATATGTTCTTGCGTATGATTTTGCTGTTGGTGAGACCGACTGTTATTATATGTACGCTGATAATTGTGCTCATCGTTTTTACGTCTGTCGTGATAGTCATTCCTATACGGTGCATTGCGGTAGGAATTGAAATACTGTGTTTTCTATACGTAGTTATTTCCTTGCTGCCGTGCGTTACTATTTGTTGGATCTGGGACTATACGTGCACGCGGCGGAACATTAAAGCCTGGTTGACCTTGTGCATTCCATTGTTGGTTAGGTATGCTAAGCAGTTGACTTTCATGCTGTTGTGGTGGAAAACGTCTATTGTTACTAAAAATGTGGTTCCGATTGCTCAAAATTTTATACATACTGATGATTATGATTTTATCTGTAATTAGAGTTTTCGTAGTTGTCATTTCTCGAGTGCCTAATGAAAATTGTCACATTCCGTAAAAATTTGTCTTATCGGGTTTTCATTCCAACGTTTCTTAATTCTACAAAGAGCAATAGTTAAAGAGCAGTTTTGATAGATATAAAGGATAGTAGAAGAGAAGGCAGCAGTGCAGAAAACTAAAGATGAAACAGCACTACTACAGCTCGGGGCCCTATGCACGCTACGGCACATATTAATTAAAGCGTAATGAATCCCCTGAGGTCTATTACGCACTGCAAATAAATTTTAGCTTTTGCGTTACAGGCAATAGCGGTATAATTCCAAAGGCAAATTGTTGTATCCGTATTAATTCAAGTTTCCGAATTATAGGCAATGCTGTTGTAAATACAAAAATAAATTGTCGCATCTGGTTCAAAGCTCGCTTCTGCATTACAGGCAATAGCGGTGAAAGCATAAAAACAAATTGTCGTATACAGCTCAAGGCGTGTACCTGTGTTCTGTCATTATTAAATTCTTTACATTTTCTTACAAAAGCAAATTGCTTATAATCAACGTTCTCGTCACTGAATTTGATAACACGTTCATGTTTGCGTGTGAATCTGTTCGTCTGTGTCATTTCGGATTTCAAGTTGCGTAGCTTTTCAGATTTTAAGTCGCGTGGCTATTCGGATTTTAAGTCGCGTAGTTGCTGTAAATTGCTCAAATTATACGCACTGCGTAAGTCTGACAAATGCTCGCAACGTGGCGGTTTCTGTGACGTATTGGTGACTGAAATAATTTTCAATTCTGTTACTGTAATACTTCCGTCAATTTGGTTGTTGTGTCGTTCACTTTTATTAACAACTTCTGTATTCGGAGTGTGTGAAACTTCCACTGACTCTAAATTAACCTCTTCGCGAATCTGTACTGCGTTTTTAGGGCATTGTTCGGTGACTGCATTAATTTCGTGTATCTGTGTTGCGTTTGCTGAACATTGTTCAGTGACTGCATTAATGTCATCTTTATGTGATTCTGTTGTGCCTACACGTGTGCTACTTAATTCTTGTGCAACAGTGCCAACTTCTTCATTACTGTTATTAGCACAAGTCTTAGTATCCACACGTAATTGTACTTTAGTGTCCTGATGTTGTATGGTAACAGCTGTAATCTGTTCGCTAGCTTGTTTGTTCTGTTCATTAAGGTTATCGTGTTTTTCTCTCGGCTGTTTAATACTTTCAGAAAATTGTTTGTTCCGTTCTTCCAGTCGTTTGTTCTGCTCATCAAGTTTTTTATTAAGTTGTTTATACTGTTCACTAAGTTGTTTAAGTTGATGGAAATTTTCACTATGTTGTAGCAATATTGCCATAATTTGATCCAGGGTAACATTACCTACTCTATTCTCTGTACTGTTTGATAGTGTGTCTGCAATTGTCGCGTTTTATGTGACCATTTGGTCATTCTGTAATTTGCAAAAGGATTTATCAGTCGAACGTACCCTGACACTCACTATTTCGGAATTAACTGAATCCGGCGTACTTTCAGTACACTGTTCATTTTCATTAGACAAATTTGTGTGTTTGTCACGTGAATTTAGTAAACCAGTTGTGTTAAGCTGGGCAGCGCTCATTACAATAGGACGCCCTGCGTCATCAACTGTCGTTAAATCAAAAGAGCGCATAACCGAGTTCGTTTGTTCATCATTAAGACAAAAATTATCATGAGTGGTTGGAACGCACTGATTGTCAGTGAACGCAGGATTGTCATCATTACACTGCGTGTCACAATTACTATCGGTCACTTTGTTTAAGTCGGTAATTTCATTCACAATACTTCGCGATACACTATTCACAGTCTTTCGCGGCATTTTTACAATAGTCAAAATTATTCACAAAATAAATAAGCACAATGCAAAAACAACACACAAGTACAACAGAGCAACGAATTGCCGATGATCTGAGGAAAGAAATTCACAAATTAGTAAAACCGTTGCGCCAAATTCTAATTATATCTAAGCAAATAAGAGCAGATATCTGACTGTTTTTCAAAAGCCTCTCAACGAAATTCGATCCTGGACTGGGTGTAGCCAAGTGTAACCTCCCCACAAAAATTTATAAGATATTATTTTAATAGAAATGAGAGCCAAGTGTAACCTTTCCGGAGAATTTTTTTAGAGCAATATTATTTAGTAGAAATGCGAGCCAAACGTAACCTCCCTAGCAATTAAATTTAATGACAATAAAATGAGAATCGCAATCTGACTCAAGGTGTAAACTCTCACGAAAATAATGAGAGACAATTTAATGCTAATGAAACTTCAGTGACAATGAAAATTCAATTAAACCGAAATATCGGTCTTTGGCCCTGTGCAAAAATCAGAATTAATTTCTTACCTCAGTATAACTGCATGTCAAGTTTCTGCTCTTATTGTTGGCCACGGCTTGGAGGAAATGCATTGCAAATAATATTTTTTTTTTTTTGAAATTTAACTGAAACTTTACTTTAAGGAAATGGAAGGAGATCGTTGGTTCAATTAAAAGGTTCTTTTGTAAAAAAATTGCTTTGATATCAAAATTATTATTGGGGCGATTATTGCACAAATTAGTTACAGTTAATTTACATTATTAGCTGAGCGCATTTAAAAATAATATACCTCGTCCTGTATCTTGACCAGAATGCCATGTCGACGCCCGCCAACTCCTCACACACAACTGCACTCGGCTGCTACTACCGACATACTGCCCACTGACACTGCTCGCAACTGTACTGCATGACGACTACCGACCGACTACTGGACGCAACTGTACTGAGCTACTGCTACCGACAGAGTGCACTGCACGACGACTACTGAGCGACTACTGCTCGCAACTCTCGCGCGGTCAAGCGCAGACTAACCACGATAAAAGGCTCTCTGGTCAAAGATTTTATCATGCCTCACCATCGCTGCTACGTTACATACGTGTTTCAATATATATATATATAAAGCTCTTGAGATGCATTTCAGTTCAATGGAGTGGTACTCTTAACTTATTATGATTACTAGAATCCAAAACATATGTCAGAGATTCCTCAAACAGAATATTTTCTTTTCCTTATAGAGCCATACTTAAAACTAAAGCAGAGGTATTGACTAACTTACGTTCATGCTAAATACTATTACTAAAGAAATTCCACCCAAACAAACTATATTGAACAGAGCTGCTCAGTGAATTAACGTTCTCCTACTTAACTAGATGGCTCTAATTTTGTTTTGTTCTGAAGTAGACATTTTCTGTGAAATAATTAATTAATTGAGTGGCTACAACTTAATGAGACAAGTTATATACATGTTTGAAATATTCATTTATCATCGAAATACTTTAATAACATTAACATTTAATGGGATGGTTCCAACTTAACTGAGCAGCTTTTTCCACCACAGACAGCTGAATTTACTTTAATATTAGCAATTAATTGGGTGGCTCTAAGGCGTCCAACTGAAACAGCTGCACTAAAGAAAAAAATATTTGGATGGAAATAAAACTACTTTGACTGGATGGCTTGTGGTAGGTGAAGCTTACACACTACTACTATGTATATAAAAGTAGATGTATTTACTCATTCATACATATACACATACGCACACACACTCACATCCACATACAACCATTAATTACAGTATGATAAAAGAGCCATACTATTTTATGCACAAACGCCCTCACCCCACTCACACACTCATTCTCTCTCTATCTCTCAATCAGAGTCCCCCACCCCTACTTTTGCTTCAAGTAAATAGATTGAGTATGGGAGGGTTTATACGCCATCCCCACAAATGACTTTTATCGTCATGAGGAGACAATCCGACTTTAGATTGCAGTACAGTCTACACTTCAGGACCTCGTGATTGAATAATAGTTTGCCGAACAATGTGTGGAGGAGCACCTTGACCGCTGCGACCATACAGGCACTGCAAATAGTCTTCAACTGTGAGAGTTTGAGATGCCACACGTCTAACGCCCTTTGCCCGCCTCTGGATGCCCCCATCTATTGTACGACATGCATACATTTCGGACTTCAATCCCACAAACTCTACAATCGATAAACCATTCGCTTCGTCTTTCATGGGACCGATAACCTTCTTGTTCTTAGGAACAATACCGTAAGAATTATCGAGCTCATAAGAAGAAGTGCCGAATTCTTTACTGTGGCACGTAATTACTTCATATGGATCACAGTTCTTGATCCAGTAGATAAAGCTGTTTGTATCCATATAAAGCAACTTTGCTTCTACGAAATGAGGTCTCGCAAACTCGTAGTGGAAGCGGTACATGTAGAATTTGGAGATATCCAGTATGCACATTCCCAAATAAATAGGCTGCATAAACTCTACTTTAGTCTTTGACATTTCCACAACAACAAAGTTTTCATTGAAGATGGTGGCATGCTTAAAATTTGGCCTGGCGATACACTTTCTCAAGCCATAACGCCCTTCCCATGCGGTTCTAATCAAAATGTCGCGCTCGTTTCTTACATTCTGCATAGTTTTCCCGAAAATCGAATTTTTCATGAATTTATAAAAATCTTTTTCAAAATCATTATTCGCGACCGCCCTCTTTTCGGTATTTAGTTCAATTTACTCCTTCAACCAGGGCAATTGCTTGAAAGAGATAGCCTGGGTGATTCTAACAAGCTTCATCTGTAAACTGAGGCATTGCTGGAGATTACGATTATGAACAATATGTCTGCTTATCTCCGTCCCTGACATAAGACTCGTAGCGGTTATGTTTAGAATCATATCCACATACAACTTGGAACACTGCCACATAAGGTACGTGTTTTTGTGTGAAGGTTGTACGTAAGGCTAAGGGGTTCCCTTCGCAACGAGTAATAGGAGCCAGCAGGCATTCAAAGTCGTCGTACACTACAAAATGACATTGCTGCTGGTGGTGACCATTTGGAAATTTAATCAAGTTATTTTCCTCTGTGGGCATAATGACACATGCCGGGTCTTTGGAATCACAATCTAGTAGATGTATCGCTAATAACTCTACTGATGAAAAATAATTCAGATACCTTAAACAAATATGATTTTTGCACAATTTGTTACTTAACTGGAATCAAAGGAGGCAGGAGATGTCTTTGATCCAAACATAGTGATGATTATCACCTTCAGAGAAGAGCAGCATGTTTAGATGCAGCTCTTGCTCACCTGCAAATTTTGAGAAATGGGGGGGGGGGGGGGGGGGCGGCGGCGGCGATGGTGTGCTTGTCTTGCTCATCTTACTTGTCGTTATTCTTCTCCAGGCCATAAACGTGAACTGTTATTCCGGTATTCTAAGCCTCAAACTTAAATATGTCCTGGATCTTTACGGGGAACTCTACACCATCAAAGTTTTAACTCTTATGAATATCAAGGTATCTGCCATACTGAGTTGTGCGCTCTGGATTCTGTTTAATGTTTCTTTCGCAAGCCAGGATTGACCACGCAAAATCAGCCTGATCCTTTTGATTTCTGACTTTAACACACCCATTCTTATTAGCTATATCTTTAGGGAGCTTGATATAGCTAGACCCTCCATTTACCGGATCATAGACATGTATATGGATATCAGAGTATGGTATATGGCTGGGCGTATTAGCGGACCCGCGTACTTCCATCTCTGAAAATCGGGCCATAGTAGCGCTCAAGGTGGATTCATGATACCACTCAGCAATAGATGTGCTCCGA
Organism: Schistocerca americana; assembly: GCF_021461395.2. Taxonomy (NCBI): domain Eukaryota; kingdom Metazoa; phylum Arthropoda; class Insecta; order Orthoptera; family Acrididae; genus Schistocerca; species Schistocerca americana. The sequence continues at coordinate 256,653,911 of NC_060122.1, read as the reverse complement.
GAAATAACGCCATTGTCACCCCATATATATAGTGCAGAGTTGTAGCCTCTGCATCACCTGGATGTTTGGGTGGGTGATTCAGCTCGCAGTATAGTACTGCGCTACATTTAATGGCGTTAAATCTCGGATCGTCTAGGACTTTGACGAACTCGATCTCCAAGACAGGGAGACATGCTTCCAAAAACCCGACAGGGTCGCGGTAGCTCCCTTCCAGATTCTCGATCCTTGTGAATGAGATGCGCCCCTTAAAAGCCCTAGCAACTGCTGAGTATTCTAGAGGGGTCATTGTACCGTTATTCTGATGTCCTTCACTATCAATAGGATGGGGGAGAGTACTATCGCTAGCCATAGGATAATCAATATTACTTGGGTCCCGTTCGCAGAAGTTATCACTCCCGTTCGTTCTCCGGCCAATCTGCTCATTCCAGCTACTATCTCCCTGAAAATTCCTTTGATTTCTCTCATGATTATTAATTTTCTGATGATTATTTGGATTCCCATTTTCATAACTACCACCCGATTTGCTCTGAGATTTGAACTTCAAAGCCCTCTCTAATTTTTCTACAAATTCTAGAAATTCGTCCACGGAATCACATGAACTACGGACAAGATCCCACTGCAAATTTTCAGGTAATTGCTTTTTTAACGTAGTGATTTCCGTTAAAACCCCCAAAGGATGTTGCATATGCATAAGCTTGTCAAGTTCGCGCTTGCAAAAACCTCTCATCATCTCATTACCGTACCTGTAACTCGGCATGTTTAAAATTTAATTTAGGATCCGTGTCTGTTTTGCCTCACTCCAAGATTTATTCAAAAAACACTTTTCGAACTCTTCGTACGAGTGGCACGAACTACATTTTACATTTGCCCAAGACAGTGGATCTCCCTCCAAATGCCGTTTAACATATTTTATTTTCGCTTCGTCGATATGCCGTGAACAAAAGCGTCCCTACACGCAGCCAACAAATTTACTAGGTGATATCTTCCGTCGTCTGTGTAGCATTTCACAGATCAGGTATTTGCCCAAGGGATATCTGGCCTGTTGGGGGGCTAACGAATTTAAATCACTTATTATCTGTTGCATTTGTTTTTTAAATTCAATTTCACTAGTGAAACTGGACCCTATTTTATCTTTAATTTTGCCCACTTCTTTCTCTCCCTCACCTACACGATTGGCAACGTCACTAATTGCTAAATTTATATCGCGTTTATGAGCATCTTGGGCTTTTATACAGTCGCTTAACTTTCCCCCAAGTTCCGCCTGTATCTTATCCATTTTTTCCTAAAGATCTTTTTCCGCTGATTCGATTTTACTATCACAACTTCGTCTGTAATTTTCCCCATATCCACTCAGACACATTTTAATCTATCATCAGTTGCTTTTTCAAACTTACCCATAATTTTTTAAACTTACTTTTTCGTAGCGGAACCTATTTCAGTTCGCATTGTACCCATATCAGTCCGAATCGATCCGTAACTGTTTGCAATGTGCCCATATCTGTTCGCAATGTACCAATATCTGTTCGAATTGTCCTGATATTATTTACTATTGTATTCATACTATGTCTCAATCCCGGGATCATTTGCATTAGCTGAGACTTCACATCTCGCCCACATTCATTCCCCTTGCCTGAATTCCTACTAGATACACTTTCGCGCTCTGATTTCGGAGTAACTGGCTCACTTCCGTTTTCAGAATTACACGACTAGGTGACTGTTTTATATTCGCGAGATCTGTAAGTGGAGTCTGAACGTCAGAGTTAAACACTATCTCACTATTTGCGCAGGCACTTTTCTGATCTGACGTGGACCTCTCTGCCATGGTTATGCCGTCGGTTGCAGTGATAGTGGAAGTCGACACTGAAGACTGCCCTGGAGTACTCGAAGACGCTGCCGTCGTACTGCACTGGAGAAGTTGCCTGATGTAACTGTAGCTGCTGGCGGTTACCACGTGTTCCAGCCGTCTCCGATACCGCCGTATGTTAAACGCGCTAATCGCTACCGTTCCCTGCACTCAAATAATTTAGACTCAGCCCCCACGGAAATCGCCTTTAACGTGATAGATTAGAACCTCTATTGATAGCATTTGTTAGTTGTGAAAATTACCTCGTACTTTGACTATTTCCAGAAACCTACTCGCGGAAAAATACCTCTCACTGTGTTTTGTGAGAGGTTCATTCTACAGAAATCTCTACTGGTTTTGCAAAGGTTTTTACACTTCGCATAGCACGCTGAATAACAGGGCCAAAGAAATTACCACTTTGCAGGATACAAATTCCGGACGAGCCCCCGATTGTGGGCTTTCAAAAAATTATGTGACCCTCGACTACGTACCCTCAGACTCAGAGCTGAAATATTAAAAGTTTGGCTGGTTTCGTTGTCTAGGGGCTGGGATACGTAGTTGCCGCATTACAAGCCAAATACTGCTGACTCTTCAGTATACAATACGAATATACACATGAATCGAATGATCGAAGGTTCCTATCACTCGACAATTGCGAATTTTGAATGTAACATAGAAATTTATAAATGAAAGATTGCAATTAAATAAAATCTGCAGGTACTATTTTTAACGACTTTAAATGATGAGTACGATAGCAGAAGTACCTTTAAGAATGCCATTTATTATTGTGAAACACTTATTGGTGTCGATGGTCCAGTGTGAGTAGCTGTGTTCACGATGCACAGCTCGTGAGACGTCATCAGGCTCTCCAAAACTCGACCCTGAGGGCAAGTAGAGGCTGAGCCCCACAAAACATGAAGAGCATTGAAGTCTCTCAATAGAAGGAAAGGCCAAGGGAGTTGTTCCACAAGATGTATGAGAGCCTCAGAGTCGATTGCATCTTGTGGAGGGAGATACAAGGAGAAAACAGTGATCCTCTGACACCTGCTTGCAGGTCGGTAGCTTGGGGGGGGGGGGGGGAGGGGGGGCAGAGGATTGATGCACGTTATAGACAAGGGCAGCAACACCCCCATTTGCCCTGTCCCCAGTCAGGTCATCCTTCCGGTGAAGGATATAGCCACGTAGCACAGGGGTGTCAGGGGCTTTAAAATGTGTTTCTTGTAAACACAGGCACAGAGGGCATCCCTCTCCTAGGAGTTTCAGTTCCTCCTCATGTACCCTGAACCCATTAATGTTCCACTGTAATATGGAAGCCGTCTATCATGGGCGTTGCACTTTCATCCTGTCTTACGCCAGGGAGGGGAGCAGGTGGGGACTCAGTCTTGGGGCGATATGATTGCCCCATTCTGACATCAAGTTCAAGTTCAACCAAATATTCAAGAGAGATGTCAGATAGTAGGACATCCACACCATCGGACTGTTTACTTCCAGACTCCGTCGGTGGTGGACACTTGGCCTTTGATTTTTTGCCCTGGGTAGGCTTCAGGGCCAATACCACAGCAGTGGTATGTTTTGGAAGGGAGCTTTGAAGGAACCCAATGGCACAAGCGCACCAGGAAACTCAGGTGCTAGTGCTGACACTAGCAACTTCCGTTTTGGCAGCAGCATTGGTCTTCTGAACTCGTTGTTTAAGAGGGGACACAAAGGAAATAGCAAATTCTGGGGGCTGCATGGCCTCACAGATCCTTTTGGCCTCTCCATACGAAATACGTCAAGTTGTTTTGATTCCCTAGATCTTCCTTTCTTCAAGGAAGAAACTACAGTCCCTACTCCAGACAGGGTGATTGCCAGAGCAGTTAATGCACTTTGGAGGAGATGCTAAACCAACACCTTCGTGGGCGGCCTTTCCACACGTGCCACAAGTGCCAACCCCCTTATAACCCGAGGAGGTGTGCCCAAAGTGCTGGCAGGTAAAACATTGCATCAGGTAAGGGAAATGAGGCTGCAGACTGAGGTGGAGGGAACCAGCCTGAAAGTGCTCACGAAGTTTGGTGTTGTCAAAGGTCAGTGTAAATGAGTTCAACTTCACGAGATAACCATCCACCCGTTTTATTATGCACTGAACTTCAATGATGCCTGCCTGGGACCACTCAGTTTCAGTTCTTCTCCGGGAATATCAACCAGATCTCTGCAAGGCACAACACCTTTGCTATAGTTTAAAGTGTGGTGCAGTTCACTTTCTGTTGGATGCTCCCCAAGACACTGAGCTTTCTGGACGTTATTGACTTGTTGGGAATTGGACGTTTCTACCAAAAGGGTCCCATTTTGCAAGTGTTCGACATTTATAAGATTTCAGCGATTCCCGCTACCCCTTTTTTATGTAAAAAGGTGAAACTCTCTCAAAACTCCCCTCTTTCCGTTTAATGATAAGAAACACATTCTGGCCACCAGCATGCGTTCTGTTACTAAATACTGACAGAGACTGTGTAAATCCCAAGTCTGGAGGACTGGCTACACGAGCCCTCTTTTTTGTTTGGTTGTTGGTACCTACCAGCGGCCCGCCCTTTCCGATGAGAGGAGGAAGAGAAGACTGCGAAGGATCCATCTCGGTCCTACGAGCAGTTAGGGAACTAGAAGTCCATCTAGACACAGCCCCACAATCCTACGTAAGCCTTATACAACAGGTGTGGCAGGTTACCCAGGGGTTGATCGCTAATGCCTCTTCCTCCTCAACAACCACGAATCTCACCAGCTCTCAGCACACCTTGAGATTGAGGGTTTTTTTAGAGAGGTGTGTACCATCCTCGCGATCCGGGCGGTCAAGCCAAGATCCCCATTCCCTGAGACACACAACGTCCCACTGCCGCACTGCACGGTGGTCGCTGAAGCGTGCCCAGAGTTTATAGTGGCAGAAGACTGGGGGCGCTTACCAGCCCCCGGCTCAGGAACCCTGGGGTCGCCAAGCCCCTACTCAGCAAACGAATGCTGAGCCTCTGAGGGCACTGATTTCGGTGTGTGACTCCACCCAACCGCCGTAACTCTAATGCTGACCTCTACGTGGCTACTGGCGAAATACAAACCACAACCATGGTCGTGAGATAAACATGTCCACGAAGTGATAGTGACAGGCGTTCCTGCCACGGATACACAAATGTCGTGTAAAAACACTCACACGCTCGCCCCATAGCTCGGCGCTCCAGCACATGGCATGCCCCACTCAAGCACCATGGAACTTTATGAGCACCAACAACGAACTTCCCGGCCACGCTCCTCTCTGGAGCCTGTTCTGGCACAGCTGGTGCCATGGATATTACAGCGTGACAATTATTAAACTATGTGAAAAAAACATAAATAAACGTAAATTAGTTGCAAGCTATGGCGTGCGCAGTCTTTATTTAACATGTAAACGTCACTACAGATATCTGGATTTAGGTTATGACATGTTCGATATGCCTGCTATCATTGGTGACGTTGTGGCACAGATGAATAGAGAAATTCTGCATGACCCGCTGAAGTGTCAGAACATCGATGTCGTCGATGACCTCCTTCCTGAATGGCTGTTTTCAGCTCAGCAGTGGTTTTGTAGTTATTGCTCTACACCTTGTCTTTAATATTGCCCCACAAAAGGAAGTCCCAAGTATTCAGATCCGGAGAATATGGCGGCCAACTGAGACCCCCGCCAGTGGTCCCCAAAGTGCTCCTTCAGGGCATCAAACACTCTCCTGTTTCAATGCAGTAGAGCTCCGTCTAGCATGAACTACGTCTTGTCGAAATCAGTATCACTTTGGATAATGGGATTGAAATAATCTTCAAAACCTTCAAGTACCGCTTGGTAGTCACCGTGCCACCGAAGAATATTGCCCCAATTATTCCGTGACTGGACATTACACACCACAAAGTCACCCATTGAGGGCGAAGAGAAATGCACCATTTTTCTTATTAACAAACCCATCCAAATAAAAGTGGGCTTCGACGTTAAACTAAACCAAGTATGCGCTTACTAAATTAAAACTGTGTGCCAGACCGAGAGTCGAACTCGGGACTTTGCATATCGCAGGCGAGAGCTCTACCATCTGAGCTACCGAAGCACGACTCGCTACCCGTCCTCACACCTTTAATTCCGCCAGTACCTCGTCTCCTACCTTCCAAACTTCACAGAAGCTCTCCTGCAGACCTTACATAACTAGCACTCCTGGAAGAGAGGATATTGCGGAGACGTGGCTTAGCCACAACCTGGGGGATGTTTCCAGAATGAAATTTTCACTCTGCAGCCGATTGTGCACAGATATGAAACTTCCTACCAGATTTAAACTGGATGCCGGACCGAGACTCGAACTCAGGACCTTTGCAAGGCAATTTCGCTCTTCTTTCTGGATGGGCATACTAATTCCCATCATGCCCCGTATCCAATAGTGCCGTTTGAACGTCCTAATGCAAACCGTTCATAAGTTACGATGATTTTGTTTCATATAGTTTCATAACTGTCATCCTGTATATCTGTTGCAGAGAATATCGGCGTAATTTTACGGCGAGACTGCAGTGGTGAGGGACAAGGGCACTCACTGAAATTAAGCAGTATCAAGAATCAGGATGAGGACGGAAAACTATTAAATGCACGTTCTTGTTCCTGTTAATGAATATCGACAAAACATATAGCTCACTAGAATTAATCTGGGAGTGCTCTATCGAATGGACACCTAAAATTTCGATTTAAAAATGATTTTTTTGTAACGGGAAACAAACCGTCGCATTCCGTCGGCATTGAGCGTCGCATAGGAGAGCTGTCTTGGTTGACTCAGTGCACTGACACAGGCCGGCCGGTGTGGCCGTGCGGTTCTAAGCGCGTCAGTTTGGAACCGCGTGACCGCTACAGTCGCAGGTTCGAATCCTGCTTCGGGCATGGATGTGTGTGATGTCCTTAGGTTAGTTAGGTTTAAGTAGTTCTAAGTTCTAGGGGACTGATGACCTCAGTAGTTAAGTCCCATCGTGCTCAGAGCCATTTGAACCATTTTTTTGCACTGACACAGTGTAACAACGAAATCGCAAGTGGCTCTGAGCATTATGGGACTTAACATCTGTGGTCATCAGTCCCCTAGAACTTAGAACTACTTAAACCTAACTAACTTAAGGACATCACACACATCCATGCCCGAGGCAGGATTCGAACCTGCCACCTTAGCAGTCAAGCGGTTCCAGACTGAAGCGCCTAGAGCCGCATGGCCACACAGGCCAGCGAAATCGCAAGTATCCGCTGAAACGACAGAGAAAATGAGCCTGATTCAGGAGTGACACCCCTTATATATCATAAAAATGTATTTATGTCTCCTCCTAAATCACTGGGTCGATCTCAATCAAACGTCGTACAAATATCACTTATTGTCCGGAAAGAAGCTCCTTGGAGCGAAGAACATCTATTTCTCATTGGGATGGGGGCGAAAAAACAGTTATTGCTTACTGTGAACTACACAGAGTACTACTTGTCCAGTTAGAGTTCCTGCAGGACCGTCGTATTGTGTGGGTAGTACTGGACGGCGTTGCTGTCGATATGCGAGAGGGCGGGCACCACTGTGCAGGAGCAAGGGGGAGGAGGAGGTAGGTAGTGAAATGGTGGACTGGGAAATGGACAGAGAGACTGGGGAGAAGGAAAAAGCGGGGGGATGACGAGCTGGGTAAGGGAGGAGATGGATGAAGACAAGGGAATGAACAGAGAGATGGGAGGAGGTGGATAAAGAGAGAGGGAGGAGGAGATGGGCAGAGGGAGGAGGAGGAGGAGGAGGAGGAGGAGGAGGTGGACAGAGAGAGGGAGAGAAGGAGGAGGTGGATAGACAGGAGGGAGGAGGAGATGGAGTAATAGGTGATTGGAATGGACAGAGAGAGAGCGAGAGATGCGAGGAGGAGATGGAGGAACAGATGATTGGAGTAATAAATACCCAGGAAATGTTGAGTTTCTCAGCTCAACCGTGCTACTATTATATACATGTGGAAGTAACTCCAGCTGCTACGTTTTCATTACTTAACACTGAGCAGATTATGATGAAATTTGGTATGGAGATATCTTGAACCCTGAGGAAGAACATAACTTACTTTAGAAAGTAAAACAAAAATGCTAACAGCATAATTATATTAGATAGTTAATTCTATAATATTTTTCAGAGTACAGAAGAATAGGAGAGCAAAGTTTATCTCGACCCGTAAGAGGATGGAGTATGGAATGCAGCATCTTTCCTTTTTACATCAGTGAACGTAAGCCATATTAAAAAACTATTACATTTGTTCTAAGGGTAATAGACAGATCGTGAGTGTCATCTATCTTTGTCATCAACATTGTCACCATTCGATTGGGAGTTGGTGGATGTAGCCACGGAACAACATGCAAGTTTACCCAAGGCAACGTCGAAGCAATATGCTAAGTTCGACCGACTGAATCACGGAAGAACTGTTGTGAAATCCGATAAGGCCCATAGAACGGTTGCTAATCTTTCCAACCAAGAACTGGACGACGGCTCTATATCAGCGCTGAGTAAACGCCTCAACTTTTCCCCAGCTCCACGACGTCTGCCAATATTGGATATAATCAGTGGAACAGAGCAGTGCATTAGGAATCTCCCGCACGATGCAGCTGAGGACGTCAGGCTAACTACCAGCCATATCCTGGCGAAAGCTAAGCCACCAAAATCTAATATTAGCCAGGAGGAACGACGTTGCTTACGGTTATTACGTGAGAATGAAGACTTGGTTGTCTTGACAGCTGACAAAGGGACTGCCACTGTGGTTCTGAACTCTGCAGACTACCACCTGAAGATGCTACATTTATTAGAAGACGCCGCGTACCGCAAGCTTAGTCGTGATCCCACACAAGCCATTGTCAGAAAGACAGGGAAGTTATTAAAGGATTCTGGTTTACAAGATGAAGTGGTGAAGAAATTAACGCCTCGTGCCGTCAGACTTCCCAGGCTTTATGGATTACCAAAGATACACAAGGAAAGTGTTCCTCGGAGGCCCATTGTTAGTGCAATCAGTTTGCCCACCTACAGACTTGCTAAACATCTGGCATGATTATTAGCACCAAAATTGGGACATTGTGAACACCATGTTGTAAACTCGCATAAATTTGTTGAGACACTCAACAGAATGAAGATAGGCCCAAACGATCTAATGGTTATCCTGGACGTTGTGTCACTTTTTATGAGGATGCCAATACACGATAAGCTGGATCTTTTCTCCATCTGGAATCATTAAGTTGTTTCGTCACGTCCTAACGACAACGTACTTTTTGTACTGCGATGAATATTATGAGATGACGGACGGCATAGCAATGGGATCACCACTGTCTCCAGCAGTTGCAAATTTCTTCATGGAGCACTTTGAGGAGCAGGCTCTGCAAACTGCGACATTACTGCCGTCTGTCTTTCTACGATATGTTGATGACACCTTCCTGATATGGCCTCATGGTGAAGATACACTACAGCAGTTCGTCGATCACATGAATGGCGTCCATCCCAACATTAAATTTACTGTCGAGATGGAAAAGCATGGCAAACTACCATTCTCGAATATTTTGGTTGAGGGGAATGCAGGAGGCCAGCTTGGCCATACAGTGTACCGGAAACCAACACACATTGATCGGTACTTTAACGCCAATACTTTCCACCACCCTGTACACAAGAAAGCGGAGCCAGGATTATCTCTGACGACGACCACCTACAGTCTGAATTGCAGAATTTAAATCGTGTTTTCGGGGAAAATGGATACAGCAAAAGAGACATCGCAAACACTTTCAAGGGCCACCGACGAAAGACACCTGGTGAATCAGTAGAAGAGGCCAAATGAACTGCATTCCTGCCATACTGTGGAGCAACTAGCAGCAAGTTAGGGTGTCTGCTGCAGAAACATGGGCTAAGACCAGTGTTCCGGCCCGCCCCCAAGATACAAATATGTTCCGCCCTATTAAAGACGACATTGCTCTTCGAGTGTCCGGCATGTATGCTGTAACCTGTGAATGTGGCAGCATGTATATCGGACAAACAATTCGCACGGTTGCGGAGCGTTGTACTAAAGGGAGCTTGACAAGTCGGCGATAGTGGAGCATTGCCTAGAAAACAGACATAAAATACAGTTCGAAAATACAAAAATGTGGGCTCATGCATCTACATATTTGGACTCCGTTATAAAGAAAGCGGTCGTGATTCGTTTATACAACAACAATTTCAACAGAGACCAGGGGTACACAGTCAGCAGGGCATGGGGGCAGGCGTTGGCCATCGAAAGAAAGCAAAGGCAGATGCACGACGCGGGAGCGGCAGTTTCATACCTGACGTCAACGGTGCTGCTAAGGGCAATAGCCCCGCTAGCTGCCCGGGTCGACTTAAGTGCGTGCGCCACATTGGGTCTATCTGATTGGCTGCTGATGATGTCATCATACCTATATAAGCGAGAAACCGCAGCAGCCCCAGCCTCACCTCCGTGTTCAGTAAGGTCTTCGAGAATATCCTCTCTCACCGTATTCACCGCCACCTTAACTAGCACCATCTTCTTCCCCTTACCCAGCGTGGCTTCCGGCTTTCCTTCTCAGCCGACGACCAGCTCCTTAACCTTCCAATCTTCTTTCCCTCCAACTTAATTCCCGTCGCTCCTCTATCTTTGTTTCCCTTGACTTCCAGAACGCCTACGACCGTGTCTGGCATCCTGGGCTCCTCTTCAAACTCCAAACCTATGCTCTCCCCATCAACGTCGTCCGCCTCGCTGCTTCTTTCCTCTCCTGGAATCCCTCCTATGTGACTATCCACAATTCCAACTCCCGTACTTTCTATCCCTCTGCCGGTGTGCCCCAAGGCTCCGTCTTTTCCCGTCTCCTCTATCTCCTGTATACTGCTTATATGCCTAAACCTCCCCCGCCTGTTCATCTCCTCCAATTTGCTGTTCCTAGCCCTTTATCCTACCCTTCAAAGGTCCCAACGTACCCTCCAAATCCACCTCGACCAATTCACCACTTGGTGCACCCAGTGGCTCCTCAGTATCAACCCCTCCAAGACCCAGGCGACCATCATAGGCCACACCATCCGCTCTTTCTGTGTCTATGATTTTTACCTCACCTTTTATGGCCGTTCTACCGACTTCACTCGTACCCCCAAATACCTTGGCCTCACCCTCGACCGCCATCTCACCTGGACTCCCCATCTCCTTATCATCCAACAAAGCTCACAACCGACTCCGCCTCCTGAAACTCCTGTCCGGCCGGACATGGGGTCTGCATCCTTCCACCATCCTTCACACCTACAAATCCTTGATCCACACCATCCTCTATTATGCCAGCATTGCTTAAATTTCCGCCCCTCCTAGGTTCTATAACTTCCTCCAAACCCTCGAACACCATGCACTCTGTGTCACCTTCCGCATCTGCCTTCCGTCCCTCACGCACATCCTCTATGACCTCATCCCCTTCTCCCACCTTCTCCTTTTCCTTGAACACATCCGCACGCTATATACTGCCTGCCGCCTTGATCCCCCTCACCCCCTGGTGTCTCCCTTCCTCTCCACCCCCAGCCCATTCCCATGTCTTTACCTTTGTGTCCCACTCTCTCCCCATCTCCAAACGCTCTGCCTCCTTTCCCAACGCAACTTCCAACATCTACCCCTCCCGGATGATGGGTTTTGCCCTGACATCTACCCTACGTACCAATTCTAGCCCCCATCTTCCTCCTGTCTCCTCCTCAGGGCTCCCTCTCGTCTCCCTCCCTTCTCCTGAGTGGCTTTCCCCTCCTACTCTCCCTCCCTCTCTTGTGCTCCCCTTCAGCGTCTCTGCACTCCCTCCTGCCTTGTCTTCCCTCTTCACCTCCTGCCCCACCTGTGTCCTGCCTCTTGGTGCACCCACTGACGCACCTACACTTTTCATCCAGCCCCCTCCCCTGCTGCACCTTGCTCTCCCCTCCTATTCCATCCTCTCAGGCCTCTCCCTCAATAGGTCCCACCTGGCAGTTTTATTCTTCATCGTGTGTACGCCAAGTGGGTTTACAGTGTGTTGTTCTGGAGTGTTTTTTAATACTGTGGCCAACTTTTAACCTGTGCATGTGACTTCAGTGTCTTTTTTGTGTTCTACGAATCGCCAACTGTGTTTTTTAACTTTATGTGGACTTTTTTAATTGTCCCCCCATGAATGTCTCAATGTCAGTGTATTTTTACCTCCATTATCTCCCCTTACTCTGTTTTATGTCCCCATTTTTTATCACCTTATATGTAAGGCGGATAATGCCGCTGACAGCCCTACCTGCCCATATGGGGCAGGGAATGAAATCACGATAAAGAAAAACAAAAAAAACAAAAAAAAAAGCAGCCCCGGCAGTCAGTGAACTTCTGACGACGATGGCGGAGATGGTCATTGAAAGCTCCAGGATTTTATTCGAATTGACGCGTCTTGTAAACCGAGAACGTTTTATTCAAGAGCTGTATTTACCTGAACAGGCAGACGTGAGGGCAGTTGACGTTACTGCACGTACGAATATTATAAAATTTGCGCTGCACCAAATTACAATCTATTTAATTTCTTTCTTCATCAGTTTAAGTTCACATTTCATTTTAATGACCAACTTGATTCCATGATGTAGGCAGCCATTTTGCTTTACATACTTCACTTTTTTTAAAATTTCGTATTTAATTTAGTTCTGCTAATAAAGTCACAAATTAAACAGTTGTATAGCAATTTGTTGTGTTTTTTCGTGATTCTTTTTATACGAATATATGTTACTGATTTTTATAAGTAATCGTTAATAAGTTAAGTATCTAAAGCTGTTTTTAATTTTTAAAAAGTACTGTTGAACTAAATAGTTGTGCAACATTTAGTTGTTTCTTTATCTCTGTAACAACCTTTTCCTTTTTTTTCAGTTTCTAAAGAGGTTTCAGTTTTTTCTGTTTCTAGAACAACCTTTCTACTTTCTTTCAGTGAGGTAGTTTAACAACAAATATATGCATACAACTGCACAACGACACAAAGTCAGGATGGCATGCATGTGCTCTTCTGCATATCTGCAGAGTTTGCACTGACAGGATGCTAACGGCATAATTATATTAGATTGTTAATTCTGTAATATTGTTCACAGTACAGAAGAATTGAAGAGCAAAGTTTATCTCGACTTGCAAGCGAATATGAGAAATAAAAAAGGGTGTGTGAAAGGGCAGTCTTTTCGGCGCTGGATAATGAATTTATACGACAGATAAATTAGAAAATTATGTCACAAGCGGAAGGAGATATTGTACAATATCTGACTGTCGATAATATAATGTGGACTGAACAAATCACCTCATACCCTGTAGAGTTTCTTTCATTCTTTGGGATTGTCAGGCGTGCTTTCTTATAAACTGCAGTTAAAGGTACTACATTATGGGATTTATATGTGAGCATAGTCTTAGGAATGTAAGTTCTGAGAAAACGTACGAAAAACTTTCCTTGCATAGACAAAGTTCCGAATGATGTTCCGAAAGGGTGAGTAAATAAACTCACAGATAGACGAAAAGAAACGCCGAACATGAGAGAAGTTTATTGAATAGAACCGGTTGCTGTGAAGATGCGAATTGTTCAGAGGGGAAGAATTCACCAGTATTGTTTTCAATCAGTTGCTTGATCAGTCTATCGAGTAATACTTATGGGTGAAAAACGAGGGAAATTCAGCGAACTTACAGTTGCATGACATGGAGTTGCTTGTCCGTAGCTAGTAAGGATTAACTAAGTGTAACCCTGTTATGAAAATAACTAAATATTTGGTCAGATAATGCAAATTCACTTTTTATCGCTATGAAATCGCTGTTGCCAATCCAATGAATACGTACCCTTCAAATAAATGTGTCACATTTTTCGATCTTTGAACCATTGTCTTTTCTGTCGTTCTTCCTGGGACGAACACAACAGCGCCCTACTCCAGTAGTATTCTCTGTTGCAGTGTTTAATTTGGGTTTAACTTTAGGTTCTTTTCGCAAAATATCACTTCATCAACGACTATCGCACCATCTTCGTCATGATCATCATCTCTGCACTCATCTTCGTCTATTTCATTTCGACGACATTCGTACCGCCCTTCATCGACACTTCTGTCTTCTCAGAAAAATATCTGGAGATCTATTCTTTCCAAACTTTTTTCACAGCCATTTTCAGCAACTCTGATGTATAAGATAAAAAGGCTCTATTATTCTCATCTTGGACCTGTATAAGTTTTACTAGGCCTACTACTGCTATTTTTTTTTTTTTTTTTTTTTTTTTTTTTTGCTTCGAATAGGCTATCTGAAGACCAGGTTTCAATTTCAATTCTCCACTTTTTGTTTTTTCTTTTCTTCCACTATGCTTTCATCTGTTCGCTACGTTTCTTCTTTCTATCTTGATACCATTTTGAACCAGTCTTTTTAGCTACCCTGCCTTGGAATCCTTTCATTTTCAATACTTTTTCCCGAAAAGCTTCTCTGTTGTTTATGTCTTCTATTTTTATATCGTTTCTTTCAAAATCCTTTTTTACTTCGTTGACGTAGCTTGTCGTGAACTTCTTACCCCACAAATATTTGCAAATCTTATTACTTGATCTACTGTCTCGCATTCGAAATTGGGGATAGGCCGTCACTTTGAGGTACATTTGTTTTTATGTCGAAAGTCTGTGAGATTTCTACAATAAATTTTACTCTACAGACTTATCTGTAAGTGAGTGTTTCACGGATTAGGTCTGCCAGTTTAAACTTTACACCAAATCATCGAATTATTTTATCTATTCTTTCTCTGTCAACAGAATCAAAAGAACTTTTGGAATCCACAATCCTGCTGTTAGTATTATTATTATTATTAAAATACCAGTACAGTTTCGCATCGCTATAAGAACTTTACAAAAACTGAAATGTGGAAAGAAAAACTTAAAGTAACACTATCCTGGGATAGGTGGTGGCCCAACAATGTTGCTAGTGAAAAACACAGCCACTCCAAAAAAGTTTGCACCTGTTACAGGGGCTTAACTGCGCTCAGTCTTGAGGGTCACGGCGCTAGTACCCACTGTCAGTAGCCCCTGTCCTCTATGCCTGCTGCATGTCCTCCCCATTGCCAACTCAGCTCAACAAAACGTCCCCACACATTGTTTCTTACAACAGTTGCACTTGTATGCATTCTCAACTCTTTTGAAACACACGACTACTTTCTGCTTATCCTCTTAACCTCTATATCATTTTCAAGGACTAGATTCAAATTGTGTGTCGATTCTTTTTTATACACCACTGCTTACCCCATTCCTGATGAATGCTCTGTCACAGACTTGGCAAAAAAAAAAACTTTTGCTCGTCTTATCCATTTCGTTCTACATATTCAATTAAATGCTGTTCGGGATTGATTTTGACCTGGGTGAAGAAGGTGAGTGATTCTCATTTCTTATCCGCTGAGTGATTTCAAAAACAGTGGTGCCAGCTGTGTTTGTCAATAGATCGGATTTCACAAGGCATGGCCTGCACTCTTCGATAGGTGTAGGAATAAGAGGTCAGCAAAGCTTATGGGTGACAGTGTAGTGCGGGGGAGGGGGGGGGGGGGGGTAATTACTCATGGAAAAACTCCTGTAGCAGTTGTTCTTACATCTGCATCTTCTTTGGACTGAAGTCAGGTGATACATATCCCTGCTTAAGGGAAGTCTCCCTAATAAAAGATCCACCTTCAGAAATCTCGAATATCTCAGTAATGAAGGAATTAGCATATTTAATCAAATATAAGAAGTATTAGAAATAAAGTTAGTGAACTGTTTAATAGATGTTGACTCTGACATTATTGGTATACAGTGCACCACTTAAATAATGTGACGTTTCAGAAGCTCCCTTTTCCACGATACAAATTAGCCGGCTATTTTTCAAGAAGCTCGTCAAGGAGTGGAGGAGTGGGCAAGTATGTATGAGTCTATTGGCGTATCAAAGCACTGCAATAAATAGGTCTTTCGTTGTTGTTCAGGAGCAGGTGAATTTAGTGAAACTAAAGAATTAATTAGAGTTCTTTTAGATCCCCTAATTGTCATTTCAGGACATTTTTGTCCAGTCTAGAGAAAGTTCTAGATTCAGTTTATAAAGAGTAACAAAAATAAGTTGTAAGTGGTGACTTCAATATTAATTTTATAGGTGACTACTCAAGTAAAAGAATGTTGGAAGATCTAAGGTCGTATCGTCTGGTGCAGACTGTAATCTTTCCAACCAGAGCACAGGAAAACAGTAACACAATCACTGACAACAGTATTGTTCGATTTTCATTACTAGAGGGGCATTCCGTTAGTAAGACGGTGCACAAATTTCAAGGCTAAAAGAAATTTTTGAGCACATATACAGACACGCCATGTTAAGTATAAACGCAATCTACAGCGACGGGAAAACATCGCAACACCAAAAAGTTTAGGGTCAGAGGAATGCACGCTACGGGACCTCTGGCTCGAAGCTGTCCTTGAAGTAACCGATTTATTGCATTACAACAGCGGTGTATGAACGGCCGTTATCCTGTTGGAAAACATCCCCTATAATGTTGTTCATGAATAGCAACACAATACGTACATTCTGCGGTTAGCGTGCATGGGATAACCAAGAGAGTGCTCTTGCTGTCATATGAAACTACACTGCAGACCCTGAGCCCAGATGTAGGTCCAGTGCGTCTAGCACGCAGACATGTTGGTTTCATGTCCTCAACTGGCCTCCTTCTAACCAACACACGGCCATCACTGACCCCGAGGCAGAACCGGCTTTCATCAGAAAATACCTCCATTCCGTCCTCCAATGAGCTCTCGCTTGATACCATTGAAGTCGCAAATGGCGAAAGTTTGGGATCAGTGGAATGCACGTTACAGCGCATCTGGTTCGGAGCTGGCCTTGAAATAACCGATTTGTAACAGTTCGTTGTGCCACTGTGGTGCCAACTGCTGCTCAAATTGCCGCTGCAGATGCAGCGTGATGCCCAGGGTTATACGCCGAACACGACGGTCTTCCCTGTCGGTGGCTCCATGCGCCGGGGAGGTGGTACATTTTCATGACCGCCGCTGCCAGCATTATCACAGAGGCAACATCCAGCTTCTCGTAGCACTATTACACGACCTCACTCAAACTCATTGAGGTTTTGATAATGTCGTCCTTGTCGTCTTAAAAGCATTCTTGACTAACATCGTCTCACCACGTCCAATCTGAAAGGTAACCAACGCTCACGACCGTTACAGCGTGTGTTTAAAGCAAACGTGATAGCGTCGTCCAAGTGGGGTGAAATGTTGAATAGACATCGTTTTCAGGTTTAGAAACACGCCTACCAATCTTTACTTTATACTTATATGGATATGGTGTCTGTTCTTTCGGACATGTCCTACAGCCGTCTAGAACGAAATTAGAATTACATTAATATCGTCAGCTGCGCAAGGGCGTTGATATAGGTCAACGGGGACAGGTGAAAATTTGTGCCCCGACCGGGACTCGAACCTGGGATCTCCCGCTTACATCGCAGATGGTCTATCCAGCTGAGCCACCGAGGGCACAGATGATAGTGCGACTGCAGGGACTATCTCGCGCACGCCTCCCACGAGACTCACATTCTCACCTTGTATGCCCACACACTACATTCGTACTGTCCCACCTCAACACACTCATCACTCGTGGAAGACATTCTTCCAAGTCCCGTAAGAGTTCGGGGAATATGTGTCCGAATGAACAGACACCATATCCATATAAGTACATAGTTCTGGCGATACCGGCCATGACCTTCTTCTTGTGTGCGGATGCACACATATTCCCCGAACTCTTACGGGACTTGGAAGAATGTCTTCCACGAGTAATGAGTATGTTGGAGTGGGACACTACGAATGTAGTGTGTGGACATCCAAGGTGAGAATGTGAGTCTCGCGGGAGGCATGCGCGAGATAGTCCCTTTAGTCACACTATCATCTGTGCCCTCGGTGGCTCAGCTGAATAGAGCGTCTGCCATGTAAGCAGGAGATCCGGGTTCGAGTCCCGGTCGGCGCACGCATTTTCACCTGTCCCCGTTGATCTATATCAACGCCCGTTCGCAGCTGACGGTATTAATATAATTTTAATCTGTAGTTTATGTCGCACAACTCCTTTTCGGTGTTGCACTTTTTTCCTCCGTGAGTGTACTCAGAAAAATTAAGCCCGTGGCAATCGAAACTTCTTAAATCTCATCTTTTAAACCTTGTCACAGAACAAGAGTAACATGATGTTTATAGTGCTGATAAAATGGACGATAAATGTCCTGCTTTCCTCAACACAATGCTCACGCTCTTTGAGAGTTGCTTTCGGTTAGAACGTTCAAAAAGGGTACTGGCACCAATAGGCGAACTTAGTGGCTGGTTAGTCGGTAAGTATATCATGTAGAACGAAGTGGGAATTATATAACGTTAGAAATAGTCACAATCGAGCTCCAATAGCCCATTACAGACAGTACTCCAAAGTACTTAAAGTAGATGTGGTATGAAAACAGAACAGCTATTCTCAAGATAAGATTAAAAACCATATAGTCACCAGTGAAGGAAGTGTGTGGTCAGGAGCACTAGAACGAGGACATAAAGTCTATACGTAGTAAAAATCTTTTTTTTTATTGATAAATCAGATATATGTACAGTATTTGACAAGCACTTTCTCGACGCAAGTGGTGAATTAAATAACAAACTTAGTTATACAGGGAACCACATAACTCTATTAGAAAATAGCTTTACAAGACTGCTATCTGAAATACATTTCCGTGATAATGACGAGGAGAAAAGTGAGTCACGATCACTGAAGACCACGTGATCTTATGGATATGATGGGGTATCTAACACACCACTAAAGCACTCTGCTGGATATGTTAGCCCAGTACTTTGCCATATTTGTAATTTTTCGCTTAGGAATGGTCAGTTTTCTGAAGGATTGCAGTACTCAGTAGTGAAATGGCTTTATAAAAAAGAAGGGAGATGGTACAAAATTTTTGACTTATTTCTGTGTCACCGGTGTTTGCTAAAGTTATTGAAAAGGCTGTGTATGTAAAGGTAAGTCATCACTGCAGTTCTCATAATTTTCTGTCAACATAGTTTGTTTTGAGAAAAGGTGTAATTGAAAATGCAATATTCTCTTTTCTCCGTGAGACACTGGACGGAATAAATAAAAAGTTCCGAACAGTAGATGTATTATTTGGTTTAACTAAGACGTTTGATTTGTTGATCATAAAGTATTACTGCAGAAGTTGGACCATTATGAAATCGAATAAGAATTGTATCTCACAACTGATTCCTCTTCAAGAACAGACCGCTACAGCTCATTCTCCATAGCAATGGCAACGGCTACGACGTGGTGATAGGTGCACGGGTAAGTTGTGAGGGGGGGGGGGGGGGGGAGGAACTGATCTTAAATCACAATGAGATTCAGTGTCCGTAATTTCTAACACACAATTAAACTAAATTCCCATTTTGATTACACGGAGTGGGCATCTGACTAGTGAATCTGAACAATCCAAATTCCTCGGTGTTGAGGTAGATAGTAAGCTATCATGGAAAAACCATGTTCACGACCTCCTTCAGAAACGTAATGCTGCTGTAACTGCCGTCAGAACAATACCTCAAGAAGGTGACAGCACAATACCGAAATTAGTTTACTATCCTGATTTACATTCGCCTATCACATACGGTATTAAGGTTTTGGGGTAACTCTATCCATTACCAAAAGTTATTTTTGGCTCAGAGAAGGGTAGTTCCAGCAATATATGGTGTAAGTTCGCGAGCATCTTGTCTTCCCCTGTTCAGGAGTATGGGAATTCTGACATGGGTCTCTTAAAATATATTTTGTTTAATGTCGTTTGTTGTTAACAGTATAAGCTTATTCCGAAGAATTAGCAGCTTTCCCACAGTACTAGGCGGAAATCCAAACTGCGTTTGAGTAGCATTTCCTTGACTCCTGTGCAGAAAGGCGTGCAGTATTGCGCTGCATTCATTTTCAATAAGCTACCATAAGAATTAAAACAACTTAACACTAACCCACGCACTTTCAACTCTAAACTGAAGAATTTCCTCATGGCTCACTCCCCCTCAACTTCTGGAAAGTTCTAGGACAAAAATTAAAAAAAAATTATACGTTACATTGTTGATTACTTTAGTTTTTAGTCGTCATCTTGTCATATAAATGCGTTTCGTGTAAATTTGGTCTGAACTGTTACTAACGTTTCTGATGTTAATTTCATGTACTGATTCGCTCCATGATCATGGACATTTGCTCCTCAGTTTGGTCCAACGGAACTCGACGTGTCAAATGAAATAAAGATAAATAAATAGCTTTGATTATGTTCACGTACCGAAAGGATTGTCTCGAGTGATCGATTTTACTATTTTTATTTATTTTCTTTCGTATTTTCATGTTTCCTTATTTCTTTCCTTTGGCCGAGAATGACATTATCCTCGCCGTCATTGCACCGGGCGCCACAGACCGTTTACTCCTCGGTTATTATCACCGGTGGAGTCCGCCTGCTTAGCTGGGTGGTAACGTGCTTGCCTCCCATGCACTGGGCCCGGGTTCGATTCTCTGCCGGTTTGGAGATTTTCTCCGCTCGTGCACTGGGTGTTGTGTTATCCTCATTATCGGCCGCAAGTCGCCCAATGTGGCGGCCGAACCCGAGTGGGTCATCCCGGCCATCAATACCACACTATCGTTTCAGTCACCAGCTGATGTATGCTTTAATTGTACGGTGATAATTGTCCTCATACCCTCTTAGAGCCGACCGCAGTGGCCGAGCGGCTCAAGGCGTAGGCGCTTCAGTCCGGAACCGCGCTGCTGCTACTGTCGCAGGTTCGAATCCCGCCTCGGGCATGAATGTGTGTGATGTCCTTAGGTTAGTTAGGTTTACGTAGTTCTAAGTCTAGGGGGCTGATGACCTCAGATGTTAAGTCCCATAGTGCTTAGAGCCACTAGAGCCACCCTCTTAGAGTAGACAAGACAAAGCGCAACGAGACGCAGCTTTCAACAATACAGTGTGTCTCTCCAACGTGTAACGCTCGCGTCACTACAATTCCCGCAAACGTGACGTCATTTTGACTACCGCATGATCGGCTATCGGCTTTCATTAGCATTCGATACGGCCCTCTCACAAGATTTCAAGAGCCCATACCAGAGATTTACAAAAACATGTCATTCTTAGGATGATTCATTATAATTACTGCTATAATTAAGAAATTAATGATTTATCGACGGATAATGCCTTCATATAAGAGCGGTGTCTTTGGAGAGAGTTGTTATCGGCAACTACACTACTGGCCATTAAAATTGTTACACCAAGAAGAAATGCAGATGATAAACGGGTATTCATTGGACAAATATATTATACTAGAACTGACATGTGATTACATTTTCACCCAATTTGGGTGCATAGATCCTGAGAAATCAGTACCCAGAACAAACACCTCTGGCCGTAATAACGGACTTGATACGCCTGGGCATTGAGTCAAACAGGATGGCGTATACAGGTACAGCTGCCCATGCAGCTTCAACACGATACCACAGTTCATCAAGAGTAGTGACTGGCGTATTGTGACGAGCCAGTTGCTCGGCCACCATTGACCAGAGGTTTTCAATTGGAGAAAGATCCGGAGAATGTGCTCTCCAGGGCAGCAGTCGAACATTCTCTGTATCCAGAAAGGCCCGTACAGGACCTGCAACATGCGGTCGTGCGTTATCCTGCTGAAATGTAGGGTTTCGCAGGGATCGAATGAAGGGTAGAGCCACAGGTCGTAACACATCTGAAATGTAACGTCCACTGTTCAAAGTGCCGTCAATGCGAACAAGAGGTGACCGAGACGTGTAACCAATGGCACCCCAAACTATCACGTCGGGTGGTACGCCAGTATGGCGATGACGCATACACGCTTCCAATGTGCGTTCACCGCGATGTCGCCAAACACGGATGCGACCATCACGATGCTGTAAACAGAACCTGGATTCATCCGAAAAAATGACGTTTTGTCGTTCGTGCACCCGGGTTGGTCGTTGACTACACCATCGCAGGCGCTCTTGTCTGTGATGCAGCGTCAAGGGTAACCGCAGCCATGGTCTCCGAGCTGATAGTCCATGCTGCTGCATACGCCGTCGAACTGTTCGTGCAGATGGTTGTTATCTTGCAAACGTCCCCATCTGTTGACTCAGGGATCGAGACGTGGCTGCATTATCCGTTACAGCCATGCGGATAAGATGCCTGACACCTCGACTGCTAGTGATACGAGACCGTTGGGATCCAGCACGGCGTTCCGTGTCACCCTCCTGAACCCACCGATTCCATATTCTGCTAACAGTCATTGGATCTCGACCAACGCGAGCAGCAATGTCTCGATACGATAAACCGCAATCGCGATAGGCTACAATCCGATCATTATCAAAGTCGGAAACGTGATGGTACGCATTTCTCCTCCTAACACGACGCATCACAACAACGTTTCACCAGGCAACGCCGGTCAGCTGCTGTTTGTGTATGAGAAATCGGTTGGAAACTTTTCTCATGTCAGCACGTTGTAGGTGTCGCCACAGGTGCCAACCTTGTGTGAATGCTCTGAAAATCTAATCATTTGCGTATCACAACATCTTCTTCCTGTCGGTTAAATTTCGCGTCTGTAGCACGTCATCTTCGTGGTGTAGCAATTGTAATGGCCAGTAGTTTATTTACAAATTAAGAATGAATGTTTTGTAATTTTTAGTATGCCGTTTCAATGTAAAGGAGCGTTGAAAATATAACACAAACACAACACCATTATTATCAAATGTCCCTTAATAACGCACCAACGATACAAGCCTTCAAAATCGAATATGATAACCAAGACCGTAGTTCAACATCGCATGAATGACGTTGTGGTTCCTGGAGTCGAAAGCTGTTCGTTCCCATGCCGTTACATGTTTTTTTTTCATACTAGCTTTGTTAACACATTCTGTTACTTTCTTATGAGTGTAATACAAGTATGTTCAGCAATACTGGTTGTTATTTACATTGAGTGTGATTTGAAAACGATAGATGAAATAAATATTTAGCTATTTCCGAGTGGGTGGTCAGGCAGAACCGTAGGGGGACAGCTTAAGTTACTGCGACTGAATCGAGCACCAATAAAGTTCATATTCTTCCTTCTCGCAAATATTTGGCTCTTTATTTCGGAATATGGCCGCCTTTCGAGTACGTAGTTAGGCAGGAACATAAGAGGACACGAGTGAAATGAGAAGCATTAACATTCATACTCCCCCTTGTCAATAATATTTCGCTGTTTATTCACGAATGTGTGGCGTTTCCCGAGTGTGTGATTAATCAGGAACGTGAGAGGACGGCTTAAATTGCTGCGAGTGAATCGAGGAGCAATAATATCCATATTATTCGTTGAAACAAAGACGATAGCCGCTCATGCGCTCATCGATATTGCACGTGACGTCAAAATGACGTCACGTTTGCAGGAATTGTTGTAAAACGAGCATCGCCCTTCTTCAAAGCCCTGTGACGTTGCTTAGAAACAGTCTGAGCCGAGTCGAAAGGCGAGCAACACGAATGTTCGTGTCCAGTTCAGCAACATCGTGAGAAACCGTGAGTTGCAGTAAGGGCACGCAGCAGCGATGGTGGTCTTGGGTGAGCCAGCAATTGATTTCTGCCAATCCGGATTCCGCCCGTCAGCTTTAACGAGTGACGTCCTGTGTAACGTCACGAGTTTACGATGTGAAGGATGTAAGTGGCCTGTTATTAAATATTATCTGCGGTGGTCTTAGCAACTGATGTAAACTATGCTGTTTATTACAAATATGTCGCGATTACTGAGAGTGTGGTTAGGCAGGAATCTGAGAGACCAACCTAACTAGCTGCGACTAGAACGATTAGCTATCGTATTTATCATCTTGCTTTTCAAAAATATTTGGCTACTTATTTACCAAGAAGTCGAGCGGGAACCTAAGAGCACAGCTTGCGTTGATGTTAATGAAACGATCTGCAACAATATTTATGATCTAGGTTCTCGCATTTTTTCAGAATGTGGCAAGATTTTCAAGAGTGAGGTTTGGCAGGAAATTAAGAGGATAACTATGTAGGTCAGTTTTAGTTCTCCATTCCACGGTTCGTTATTTTTGGTGACTTTCCATTAAGTGTGTGTTCTTATTTTCTAGGATTTATTTTGATGGTTTTTGCTTCTATACTTGAGCTAAGTAAGTCACTTCTAGTTGTTGATTCCAGATTTTGTTATTTTTTGCGTTTTTGCGGTGGCACAGAGAGCGGTACGAATAAGTTAAATCCTTAACGAAATAATTCACAGCGAGTAAAAATCACGAAAAATAACTGAACGTGGAATCAATAATTAGATTGATTCTGAACGTGACAGTTACCAAAGAGTGCACAGAACACACTGCTATGTAGTACAGAAAGCACACACAAAAATAACAGAAATCCTGTAACAAACCAGTCCACACGCCTACTGTGCATTCTTTTAGAATTTTCAGGTGTGGTATCACCCTAATGGTCAGCTCCCCCCTCTTTTATTATGTAATTTTCATCAGGTGTGGGTTGCTAATTCTGTAAGGATTTAACTGTATGGTACCACTTACTCTACTGCTGCAAAAACGCGATAAATATCTAACCTTGGAATCAACAGCTAGAATTGACCTATATAAGTCAATTGTAGTTAACAATTCCAACATTTGTTATTTATCGCGGTGGTACAGAGAGCAAAACCAAAGTAGAAATCCTGTAATAAAGAACACTGAAAAAACACTGAAAATTATGAACATTGAAATCGATAACTATGATTGACCTTATAGAGTCATTTCCAGTTATCGATTCCAAGATTTATTTTCTCGTGAATTTTCCTTGCTTCTATGGTGCACTTTCTTTTAGGAATCTTTTGTTGCTCTCTCCTTATTTCCTGATTACGTCTTTCTTACGTTTCCTGTATGTTACTGTTTATTTCATTTTGAGGTGGTTGTATAGATTTTAGTTTGGTCCAGCCCAAAACCCCCATTTCTCTGCGTTGCCTATAGACTCGGTACTTATTATTAAGAATTATCGCTATTCTATAATATTAAGAGTTTAATATGCGTAATATTGGAGTGCACTTTAAAGACCGTCTGTTTTTTTTTCACTTACTCGAGCAAACTATGGTTACTTCAATTTCTGGACGATATAACTCGTGAGTATGTAATTAATCGGGTGAACTGCGATGGTATTTTACCGAATGTATGTGTATTTTCTTTTATTCTAGTGGTACATTCTCTTGTCTAGGAATAAGCCCCGTTTCCAGATTCTAAATACTGTGCTAGGACTATGCTCGTTGCCTTCATATCGCCTCCGTGTAGCTTCTTTGACTTAGGTATGAGGTCGTTGGTCAAAGCCGGCAGGTGGAATCGGACAAAAGAATTTCTTCGTGCTTTCTGGATTAGCTCGAAAAGTTTGGTACAACACCATGGTGTCTTGAAACATGTTTTCCATAGAGTTATAGTAAGAAAGTCTAAGAATTTATAACGGATTATAGAAGGATTTCAGGCATTAAGTTCTGTATTTGACAACAGACTGATTTGCGTCTTAAACCATAAGTGTGTTATTTAAGGAATGAAATGTGTTTTGAAATGGTTTTTTTTGCTTACGTAGTTATGATCAAATAAGGTGGGTCTGTTTTATCGTCTTCGTGCCAGGTCAGTTCATATCCTCAGTGCCACTTCAGTGCTCCCACACTTTCTTGGCTTTTCACCTCCGTAGTACTAAACTGGTTGAGGTCGCTCGAATTCGAGCAGTAATGCACTGATTTTTTTTCGCTGGCAACTTCGGTCGTCGTTGCTCGTGTTTCATTTCTGTAATACGTAACTTATAGCCCTGAACGTCATTCATACGTGACCTACGCCGTTGTGTATCTCGTGATGTGGCGTTAGTCGTTCTTTCGACAGCGAGCTCATTAATTACCCCCACACACGAGCTGGCATTGCCGCGAGCAGTAATGGCCTGCAGTCGGTTACAACACGCTAGCGATTAGTTAGCATTTTCAAAAAGTATTTCGAATGACTCTTTCTCTGGATTTTATTTTATCGAAAATTACCTGCTTTGTTTAGCAAAACGTCATATGTTGACATACTCGTAAAAAGCAAAAGTTGAAATGCATTAAACATGTTTTGGAATCTTCTTGGTTGGAAACTGTAACGTTTTAATTAATATGGTGTTCAGATAAAATTATCTGCTCTTCTCTGTCCTGGCCGTTATCTCCTATCTGCAGGGATCGGCACGCTAATCTTCTGCATTTCCTTGTTAGTGGTACGGGGTGGGAGGATGGATTTTGTGTTGCCATCGTCCCACCCCCCTCCCTTCCCCGACCCTCTTTTTGTGGTGGGGAGATGCAGGAAAGAAAAAAGACGCAGGATTACCTCAGTATGGCTCTGTCTAAAAGGGTCAATAAAATGTAGAACACGCACGTATTGTATCAAAATTTTAATGAGTGTAAATTTTTGTTCGTTAATTTTTCTCAAATGTGCAATGGGCCGAATTATTCAAGTCAATTCAAGCCCATCCGAGCAGAATAAGAAATACAGGAAACATTATAAACAGAAATTTATGGTAAATTTTATGTTCCAAAAAATGCATTCAGATTTCTTTAGCCGAAATTTCAATCGGAAAAGGATTACATGGTGCATAAATGATTGCGCCGTGATTTCACCCAGTTTCTTCAACATGGGAACGCGCACACATGCGCTCCAATGTCGAGAACTTCGATTTTACAACAGGGGACCAGTTCATATAACGGTTTAAAAGACTGGAACTATCGCAGTAATTCCGATCGAAGAACATTAATTGCACTGGTATATTCATTTACCTAGGTCAGTTATATTCTAGTGAAAAGAACTAACGCAAATAATATCATGCCAGACTCAATTCACACTACAGAATATATTTCACGGTACTATTCCACCACTTGAGCGGCACCAGTAAGAATTCAAGACAGTCACTTCATTTACTACAGCGTTTTCATATTCAGTTCATTAGCATGTCACACAATTTATAATGATCATATGGTTAAATTGTTTCCAAATATTTCCTGACTGTCACATCGGTAAACCGGAATCTATTCGAAATGAATGAAAAGGCACATTAATTACAATGCTCCTAAATTTTACCTGTTGTTGAAGCACAATCAGTAAACAGAAGCACACTCCAGTTACTTTCTTGGTCCTGCTTATGGGTGATTCTGACAGCTAACTATTGTGAGAGAAAGAAAACCGTAAAAACTGTTTGCATTTCGAGCACATCTTTGATTCATACATGTTAATTAGCATAATGTAAGTCCCACAAACTAGGTGTGGGCATTTAATCACATTTCCCAGCTTACCTCAAAGGAAGTAAAACAGTTTCGCAACTGCTACTGATCACAATCACAGCTGCGAGCGCTCTCTTACTGACTGGTGAATGTTATTCTTACCTTTGCGCCAAGGAACCTTCCTCGTGTACACTGAAATCGGAAATTCAAATCTCATGTTACTGATCTCTTTAAAAGGAAACTCGTAATTTCGACTTCACCTCTTATGCAATTGTTGATAACAGAACAACTAAGGTGATTGCCGAAAAGGCGTAGCTAGAGTTGTAATGTGTTTTTCCACAGTCTAGTCCACGTCTAGTCTGGTAAGTTCAGTCACGACACTGCTGCTCAATGTTGATACACACTGCCACGGCAGACCTCCAAGCTCGCAGTAAGCTACACTTTTGTATACGATATCGGATGAACGCGAACAGCATCGTTTATATTGATTTCCAACATAGTTTTTACGAAAGGTAGCGCGTGTATTGTATTAAAAACTGGCATTAACCAAAGAAATACCGCATTTGTCTTTCTCTAGTTTTCTAAGGATCCTACACTGTATAAAACGGTACCTCACAGGCCATTTTATTTACGAGTCCCTTGTAACGTACAGATACTTATATAGGACGACGCTTTCCTTGAATAAAATATGACTGCTAAACAGTAGAAGAGCTGACTTTTCACAGAGAGACCTTTTATGACCATCTGACGACATGATGGTTTGTTCGCTACACGTCCAACCAAATCAGTGAATGTGGAACATAGGAAACTTCTATGGAATGGAGTATCCACTTTATCTGACGCACCAGATAATCCACCACAAGTGTTATCGAGGAAACAGCACAGAAAACGTCAAAAGCTATCAAACCGTTTCCCCTAACACAGAAGAAACCGATACTGCAATTGTTGCTGTCTCTGAGCCACAAACAGCAAGAATCTTCAAAACAGTCGTCTTCTGAAGAAAAAATATTTACATTTACATAATATTCGTATGTTAGGAAGCTGAGTGAAGTGTAGAAAGCACGAATCATTACACCCCGTACAAAATTGTTACGTGTCAAGGAAAGTGGCTATCGTAATAAGAACAGACAGTAGCAGAAACATACGCTTTTCTTGCAGTGCTTAATTTCGGCAGGAATAGCGTTCGGGCACCCTCCAGGGAAATGTTTTCGAACTGACCAGAAAAAGTAGGCACCGGAAATTTAAAATTATACACGTCTAATTAAATCGCAAAGTAACTACAATTTGTCTCTGTGCCGGCACCAGTGAACGTGACAATGGTTGACGTAATGACGTTCGTGTTCAAATGTGTTGGTTATTTGTAGTATTGAATATGAACTTGGATCAATTCAGTTGTAATACAACTCAGTGAGTAGAAGACAAATGACATTTAAAACATTTACTAAACACGTAGCTCCGTGTCCCAAGTCAAATCGTTTTTCTTTTCCTAGCTCTTTGAGAGTTCGGAATTGTACGTGATCTCCAATGGGCTAGGAATATCTTCATCGTCATTGATCGTTAAATGCTCATTAATTGGATACTCGACTGTAGAAAGGTGCGAAGTGCCAAACTTATGAGCAAACTGTCTGTAGCCCAGTGTTTCATTGTTTATTCTTGAAATATTTCCGAGTTACAAATGAGAGTTTACTATCATAAAATGTGTGAAATCTTATGGGACTTAACTGCTAAGGTCATCAGTTCCTAAGCTTACACACTACTTAGCCTAAATTATCCTGAGGACAAACACACACACCCATGCCCGAGGGAGGACTCGAACCTCCGCCGGGATCAGCTTCACAGTCCATGACTGCAGCGCCTGAGACCGCTCGGCCAATCCCGCGCGGCTCTACTATAATACATTAGTGGCCGTTTCATAACAGATTTGGAATGTTTTGGTGCTGAAGGTAATTCAAACAGACATTTACGTTAGGTGCTACGTCCAATGAAATTGTTCTAGGTGCCATGTTCTCAGTCACTCTCCACAGAGATGCATGCAATAAATACCCCTTATGCTCATTCCTTTACATGTAACGCATCATAGCCTTCAAATATTTCTTCTTTTCGTCTGTGATTGAGTCCGTTTGTGTCCAAAATTGAAGCAACAAACGGCAATTTTGCAAGCTTGGGCGTATTTTTCCACGAAACAATATAAACAGGTGATAGTAAAGTAGAAACAATGTGAAGAATGCAGAACGTAAACTACTGCTATCGGCCTAACGGTAGACAACAACGTTCTTTGTTTTTTTTTCAGCTTAACAGATTTGCACACAGATTCCGACAAGTGGTTAATGTGCTCAGTATGGGGTGTGAGCTGACCACCTCTGGCAGCAATACAGGCCCAACAATAGGGGGCATCCAATGAATGATGTCATCAATCTTATGTTGAAGCAATAACGCCCGTTCTTCCCGCAGGGCTGCTCGCAATTCTTGGAGAGTGGTTGATGGATGCTAACGTGATGCAACCTGTCTCCCTAGTGCATCCCAGACATGCTCTAGGTATGCAAACCGGGAGAACGAGCAGGCCACGCCATGCGTGCAACATTTTCCGTTTCCCAGGAAAACAACAACCATCCGTTCTCTATGAAGCTGAGCATTATCATCCATCAGTACGAAGTCTGGGTCCACACCACCTCGCAACAACTGCACTTGAGATACCAAGATCTCTTCACCACGCCTTACAGCAGTTAAACCTCGCCGAATCACCCGTAGAATTTCATGAAGAGGTGTTAGAGTGGTCAACGTAATCCCTGCCCTGCATCATTACGGATCCTCATCGATACAGGTCTCTTTCCACAATGCTTGGGTCCCGAAACTGTGTTCCACGTTCCTTCCAGATGCGAATGATTGGAGATTTCTCCAAACCGGATCGGGACTCATCTATACAAACAACATCAAACAACATTTGCCCACTGTTCGATGTCTAGTTGATATGCTGGCGACTCCACGATAGACGTTCCGTTCTGTGAAGACGCATCAGAGGTAAACGCACAGCAGGTCAAAGCTTGAATGTTGAAAAAATTGAACTATTCATGGAAATTACTATGAAAGTTTCTAAAACTTTTGCTTCCTTGAGCATTTTGCAAAGCTCATTGAGTGGAAATTGCTTTGTCACTAACTTCCTTCCCAGAATCAAGAAAGACTTAGTCACAAGGAAGGAAGCTGCGTCCACTAACAAGAAACCGTTGTTCTATTGTTGTGAACATTTCCCACCAGAAAAAGAAAAAGAATTACCATCATTCGATTCTTGTTTTCTTCAACACGGTTATCACTCCAAAAAATAAGGTTTCTCTTCATTGCTATCCCGTATTATTTCTCGTTCTTGTTAAATGTTCGAGTATAGTATTAATTGTGCGCTGCCTGACACGTCGATTAAATATCTCGGCGTAACGTTGCAAAGCAATATGAAATGGAGTGAGCATGTAAGAATTGTAGTGTGGAAGACGAATGGTCGACTTCGATTTATTGGCAGAGTTTTAGGAAAGTGTGGTTCATCTGTGAAGCTGACTGCATATAGGGCACTTGCGCGACTCATTGTTGAGTACTGTTCCAGTGTGTGGGATCTGTACCAGGCCGGATTGAAGGAAGACATCGAAGGAGTTCAAAGGCAGACTGCTAGATTTGTTACCGATAGGTTCGAATAATACGCAAGTATTACAGAGATGTATTGCGAACTCAAATGGGAATCACTCGAGGGAAGGTGAAGTTCTTTTCGAGGAGCGCTATTGACAAAATTTAGAGAACCAGCATTTGAGGCTGACTGCAGAACGATTCTACTGCCGCCAACGTACATTTCGAATAAGGACCATAAAGACAAGATTAGAGGAGGTTACGGCTAGTATGTGGGCATATAGTCATTGTTCCGTGGCTCTACTTGCGAGTGGAACTGGATAGGAAACGACTGCTAGTGATACAGGGCACCCTCCGCCACGCACCATACGGTGGCTTGCGGATTATGTCTGCAGATGTAGATATAGATTTAGAGGTCAGGTAATTGCA
The DNA here is from genome assembly GCF_021461395.2 of Schistocerca americana. Lineage (NCBI taxonomy): Eukaryota > Metazoa > Arthropoda > Insecta > Orthoptera > Acrididae > Schistocerca > Schistocerca americana. The sequence continues at coordinate 256,622,786 of NC_060122.1, read as the reverse complement.
ACAGAACACATACACTGAGCATGAAGGTCAGGAAATCAATAAGATCCATTAGTAGACCGGCATTATGTGTCATTTTAAGTTATTGAGGTGCAGTTGGGCAAATCAGAAAAATGTCAGTTGTGAATAATGCGGACTGCAACAAAGGTAAAGTAAAATAAGCGGTTCTTTTGCGTGCATGTTTATCTATCGGTATGACGAACTGTCAGCAGTAAATTTCAAGCTGCGCCGTTTAGTTCTTTGTTCTATATCATCGTCTGGAGCCCCGTTATCGGTAAAATGTTAACAGTACACACAAGCAAGAAGCAGTCACTAAATGAACTGAATAAGCTACGCGTAACAGCAACTGAATAGCGGCGACGAAGAGGCTGAGTTTGATGCACTATCATGTGTAATCTATTCACTCGGAGATCAACAGCGTAGAACAAATGAAAGAGCGACCCCTTAGTCAAAATAGTAGCTGCCAGAATCTGCTCCACGCGTGTTCTGTTTATGTGAATTAACGTTGTTTGTTTGTCAGCTGAAACACTCCTTATGCCAGGATGCGAAACACAAGACGGGAAACGTTGTACGTAATTTGCCCTCCCCAGGAATCACAAGTTAGAAGACTGAATAATAGATCTTTATAATTAGCGTCTTATCAATCGCTGGAAATAACTGAGAGAATATTTCTGTAAACCTACAGGTTTACAGAGGACTAGGGCAATCGGAGTTGCTATTTGCAGAACAATCTAGTGTATCAGTTTATAAATTTTATTTTCAGCTCGTCTCAAAATTCAGGTCGACTGATACTTTCGCTGCGAGATTGTTTTTGCCGCCACGTATTATTTACACTTTGATTGTTTTCCCGCGACAAATAATTGTTCTTTGAATGGCGTATACGAGTATAAACGAACAGTTGTCGCTTTACGACGCATGCTTGTTTGATCTGCTATGTACAGTTACATACACAGGTTAATTCGGTACTCCCAGTTAGAGACCAGTAATAGAGGATTTTGTTTTCGGTTCCCAGTGTGCAGCAGAAAGTTTCCTCGTCCTAAAGGTAAGACATATTCAACTTTCTTGGAGCAATATGAGACCGATGCGTGCTCAGTAGTGTTTGTGCTCAGAGGTAGCCGCGAAAATTTGTGATGTGTCTTCTTCGGCAATATGAAGAAATGCTTGTGCTAAGCTTGTTTTTGTATTAGATGTATCAACAAATATCTGCTCAATGTGCATGCAATTTTTCGTGCTCTGTCGTGAAAGCGACAGTAATTTCAATCGCGATCACCCATGACAGCATCCACACGGCAACTGAAATTATATTCATGTTTGTTGTCAGTGGCTTGTAAAAGATAACAAGCTAGCTGTGTGTCATTTTTACATTTATAATGTATTGTGCGACAAGCTTATGACTAATTTGTAAACATTCTGGTGATGGAACTAAAGGTCTTCTGTCCATTTAGTAACACTTAACTGGTGCAATAGTTCCATGAACAGTTTGGTATAAAATGCATTTAATCAATTTTATATAGAATGCGTTTAATCAATCCGATTATCAATCGCTTCATGGTTTCGATATACCGTTGACCGCTGCAGTTAGTAATACCCGTATATCTTACTGAAAACTGAAATAGAATTGCTCGGTACTCATGACCTCCATTCCCTTGACGCTATCTGCCGTAAATCTACAATATTTGTTACAGGTTGCGAAAAATGCGTGCATGTTTGACAGTGTGAATTAGCGCTCGCCTGTGCATGTGCATGTGTGTGTGTGTGTGTGTCTGTGTGTGTGTGTGTATGTGTGTGTGTGTGTGTGTGTGTGTTTCTTTCAAGATCGGAATATTAATTTTGTGATCCCGCACTTCTCAGTGTAAGATAGCCTTCGCCTCCTGCGGCATGTAAATAAAATATTATGTTATCTTTATGGAAAGTTCCGCGTCACAAATATAACGCTTGTTTTCATCAGTTGCGTAAATTCGTGTCATAATGTAAGAAATAGTACACAGATTCTTTTTTGTGAACATTCATGTGACGCCGTACGTTAATGTGTGTTTACAATTGAGTTCTTTTACGCCGAGTTGTAGAACGCATAGTACGAAGCATTGTCCCTCAAATTCTCCGTTAGCTCCACCAGAACTGCCTACTCTGCTTGCTCTGTTTAGTCATCCTGATTCACTGATCGCATTTCCTTGGCAGTATCCCACTGACACATACAATCGTTCTTAGAAGATACTCAAATTCCAGACTGAATCTTTTAATGCAGACACAGCAGAGTCTATACCTGAACTTCCCGAAACAAGTAGTAGTTCTTGGTCTATTCAGAGCGCTGTTGTTCGCTGATTCTTACAAGACAGTGCAAGACGTCCGTTCGCAATATCTGCCGATCACAATCCTAGCAAAACCTTCTTGTATGTGACCTGACGTACATAGAAGAGCTTCTTAATATCACCTGTATTGTGCAGGCTATCAGAAAATATGGAGGCCCCCATCTTTGTAGCAGACGCAGTGAAAAGCAGCCAAGTATATCAAGATCGCAGAAAAGAAAGGGGCGGTGTAAGAAGCAGAAATCTTTGAGGTACGAATACGTCGCCATGGATGTACAATCACAGAACCCTTTCCGCTATATATACTCTTACGCAGTCGTAAAATCTGGCTTACTGTATGAGGGATAATTGCCTGAAACAGGGCTGCGGCAGCCGATGTGCGGACATTTGCCACGGCGGACATTTGCCACGATTTTACCTGCTCCGAAGGGTTGGGTCCCTTGTCTCCCCCTCCCCCTCCGCCTCCTCCTCCACACTCGCCACCCGACCCGCAGTAAAGGTACTTACTTTCCACTGGTTTTCTTAACATAGGACCAGAATCTCTCTGGATTTTCCGCCACATTTCTAGAGAGAGTTTCTTTGTGGAAACTATTAAATGCATTTCGCATTGAAATCCGCACCAAATTTCGAGCCACAGTAAAACTTCTCCGATCTTGGAGATTTTGCGCTCGTCTAAATTATACGTGCCTTTTTCGGTGCTCCTGCAGCAGCTTTCTGTTGTGTTTTGTGTACCATGGGGTATCAGTCCGTCTGATATTAATTTCTTTGGTATGAATCTCTCGAGTGCTGTTGATACTATTTCTTTGAACTTAAGCCACATATGGTCTTCACTTTGATAGTTCGGAAGGATTGGAGACTGTCTCTTAGAAAGGCGTCAACTGAATTTTTAGTTGCTTATATATATATATATATATAACGTTTAGTTTTTGTGAATTTCTTTGTTACGGAATTGAGCCTCGCTATGACTGTGAGTTCATTAATTCCTGTACCTGTCATGATGCTCAGGATTATTTGTAGCTAAGAGGTCAAGTGTGTTTTCGTAACCATTTACAATTTTAATGGCCTTGTGAACTAATTGTTCAAAATAATTTTATATAAAGCATTTAGAACAATTATGGAAGTTGTTTTCTATCTACAGTAGGGTCTGAAAATGTATTTTTGTCAACATATGGAGGGTAGATTGAAGTCACTGCCAACTATAATTGTATGAGTAGGGTACCCATTTGTGTTGAGACTCGAATTTTCTTTGAAATGTTCAGCAACTGTTTCATATGAGACAGGGAGTCGGTAAATGGAGCCAGTTATTAATTTATTCCAGTTGTCGAATATAACCTCTGTCCATACTAAGTCACAGGAACTACCTGCTTCAATGTCGCCTGTAAGCTGTAACACACATTACATTATTTTTCCTTAAGTTGTGCTTCTTGTTTCTGTTGTAGTGGAGATCATTACAATTACGGCTTTTCCCTCCAAAACCTAGGATGCTTTCTCTGTGATCCTGTAAATACCAGACCTAAACAATATAGAACAACAACATACGTTACAAGCATAGAATTCTGTATTACTTCATTTCCTTATTTCCAACATTTTAAAATTGTACGTCGACTTTAGATGACATGTCAATCATAGATGTTCGTATCTCTGTTTATGAAAGTACTTTCAGTCGTGTTTTGAACATTGTCCCACTACACTTTATTAACTAATGTTTCGCCGCAAGGGATATCGGATTTTAGAGAGTAAATTAATATGGAGTATGTCGTTCTTCTTTTCAAAAATTCACATACCCATTTCTTCTTTCCTTATTGTCTTTTGGGCATGTAGTTGTAGTAAATAAAGTAGGCACAAATGCAGCGACCAAAAAGAAATGATTAGCGTACATTCTCATTCTCTTTACAGCATTCCTTTCTTGTTGCTCCCATGGCGATGGACTGTTTCTATTGCAATCAGTAAGCATGAAAGGAAGCTACCGTACAGACAGAGGGATCTATATTTATACTTGGCAGAACTAATTACACACTGACATAATCGTCGGAACTGCTTTCGTTTCCCAAAAGATATAAATATTACGATTTCGGAAAAGAAGCTCTGTATTTCGCCAAGATGTCGAAGAAGAAGGTCCCTTACGTACTGGTTGTATCTAGTAAGATGTGGAGACAGCGGTTTGAAAGTGGACGGAAGAAGTACGAGGAAGGGTGTCCCTTACCTGAAGGATCGCTACCTGGCGAAGGGGCAAGTGTGGCAAATGTCCGGCGTGGCAAATGTCCCAGAGACCGAGGTGCCGGTCCCTGAGGGGATGGCCCCCATCCCTGTTGGCCGACCTCCGCGCTCGCCGCTGGTGGGGAGGAAACAGAACAGTAGCCACCTTGTAGGGGCTGCCCCTGGTGGCTGTGAAGAAGACTGCTGCGACGCCTTTGCTGAGTGAACTTCGTGAAGTGCAGGACATTATGAAATACCAGTCCTACAGTGGCTGTGTGTTACAAAGTTCACCATTGTGCGAAAACTCTCTGCAGGATATACACTGAGGAGACAGATGTCATAGGATAGCAATATGCAAATACGCAGATGCCGATAGTATTGCGTACACAAGGTATAAAAGGACAGTGCATTGGCGGAGCAGTGATTTTTACTCAAGTGATCATATGAAAAGGTTTCCGACGTGATTATGGCCGCATTAACAGATTTTGAACGCGGAACGGTAGTTGTAACTAGAAGCACGGGACATTCTGTTTTGTAAGTCGTTAGGGAATTTAGTTTCTGAGAACTATTGTGTCGATAGAGTGATGAGAAGACCAAATCTCAGGCATTAGCTCTTGCCACGGACTAAGTAGTTGCCGACGCCCTTCACCTAACGATCGAGAGCGTAGAGTTGTCAGTGCTAACAGACAAGTGACAGCGCGTGAAATAACCTCAGAAATCACAGTGGGACGAAGACCGTAAATGTTAGGACAGTGCGTCGGACGACCGACACGAGTGCGTTTGCTAGCAGCACGACATGGCCTGCAGCGCCCCTCCTGGGCTCGAGATCAAATCGGTTGGACTCTAGATGACTGGAAAACTGTGACCGGGTCAGATGAGTTTCTATTTCAGTTTTTAAGATCTGATGGTAGATTTTGCCGTATGGAGCAGACAACACGAAACCATGGACCCAAGTTGTCAACAAGGTAGTGTGCAAGCTGGTGGTATCTCCATAACGTTGTGGACTGAGTTTACGTGGAACAGACTGGGTCATCTGGTCCAACTGAACCGATCATTGACTGGACATGAGGATCTGGCGAATCCGAGCGCTCGAATGCAACCGATGCAATGCTGTTGTGGACTGAGTTTACGTGGAACAGACTGGGTCATCTGGTCCAACTGAACCGATCATTGACTGGACATGAGGATCTGGCGAATCCGAGCGCTCGAATGCAACCGATGCAATGCTGTATTAGTTACCGACGTAATAGTGGTTCAGTTACGTTCACATAGTGTCGCAGAGGGCATTAGTGTTGCCGGCACGGTAGCACAGCGTGTTCGGTCAGAGGGTTAGCTGCTCTTTGTAATAAAAAAAACTGAGTGAAAGGATCAACAGTGAACTTGAACGGGTGTCATGGGGCATCCGCCCTGAACAAATGCAACGAACAATATCGAACAAAATGAGATTAAAAAAAGCGTGTTCGGTCAGATAGTTAAGCTACTCTCAGTAATAAAAAACTGAGTAAACGGGTCAACGAACAGCCTGTAAGAGTGTCTTCGGAAACCACTAACAAATTCAACGACCAATATAAAAAAAACAAGTGACTTCTCTTCGTTTATAGTAAACAGTCCGACAACACGTGCTTGTCTCGCGTCCGATAAATTTGTTATTTCGTTTCTTTTTCTTTTTTTTTTCGTCCGCAGTAAAACGTGAGTGACTGAAAATGACAAAAGTGTTTATACAGATAGAAGAAGTTCGAAAAACAATCTCAATCTTGCAAAAAACCATTCCGTTGTTAAGCGGATGCCAGTTACTCGATATAATTTCGTCAGAATGGAACTGTTTCGATATCGGTGAAAGAAAGGCCGACAATACCGTGCTGGCGTTTCCGTTTAAAGGTTTGTTCAGTTTCATATTAAAAAAAAAAAAAAAAAAGTTGAAAATTTGAACGCTTGTTTCTTCAAAACAATATTTATCAAGTTGACAGAAGCTATAATTCGTGAAATACATATGCAATCACATTATACCTTTGTCTGACTTTTGAGTCAGCGTTTTTTGTACTGTAGTGCGTACGATTTTTGCTATATATTTTAACTTCGATCTTTGGTAGAAGTTTTTATAACGTCGTTTCAGTCCGAAAAAAATACTTTTATTTTAGAGTGCCATCATTTTGTTACAATAAGTTTGTTTTAAAACCATCCCTACGTACTACGTCAGAAAATATCATCAGTTTCAAAGGAGTTTTTGAAATTTTGTTCTACGCTGCCAACGTGGCGTTCAGAGCTCCCATCAACCGCACCCGCACTCAGCGAACACCCTTCTGTTATGTCTAGTAGTCTCCTCTGGGTGCAAATCTTTTACATTAAAAATACATAATACAAAAATAAACTATACATAAAAAGTAAATAATAACAAAATACGTTTGACAGAATGCCTAAACCTGCGTGCGCACCGTGCCGTGTTTCCTGGTACTTCGTTTTCTGGGTTAGCTTAAGAGGATAGACCAGGGTGACGCTCGAATTAGGAACCGATACTCACAGAATGATTGGAACGAAGATAGCACCAATGCTGTCTTTATCTACTTTTCTCTTTAGGGCAGTAGTAACTTTTTGGTTTTTCTCTTGATAGGTTGACAAGAGGAGTGAGGGGGCGGCGAAATATTGTAGAAGAAAATCGCTAGTGCTGTGCACATAACTTTCTTCACACCGAATGTATCTACGTACTGTGTATGACTGCGTCAATATTTGGTTTTTTGGTAAGTAACAGCTCGATCTTTGAATATTTTTATGTTATGCTTTAACAATAGATATAAAAACACATATTCTGGTAACTTCGGAGTGCGCTAATATTAACATTTTCTTTCGTTAACAGGTTGAGAAGAGGTGCGAGGGGGCGGCGACATATTGTAGAAGAAAATCGCTAGTGCTGCGCACATAGCATTCATCACACCGAATGTATCTACGTACTGTGGATGACTGCGTCGACATTTCGTTTTTTGGTAAGTAACAGCTCGATGCTTAAATATTTGTATGTTATGCTTTCACAATAAAGATATGAATACTCATTCTGGTGACTTTGGTTTGGGCTAATGTATAAATTTTCTTTCATTAGCAGGTTGAGAAGAGGTGTGTGGGGGCGGCGACATATTGTAGAAGAAAATCGCTAGTGCTGTGCACATAGCATTCTATACACCGAATGTATCTACGTACTGTGGATGACTGCGTCGATATTTCGTTTTTATATAAGTAACAGCTCGATGACTAAAAATTTGTATTTTATGTTTTAAAAATAGAGATAAAAATACTCATTCTGGTAACTTTGGCTTCCGCTAATGCTTTAATTATCTTTCGTTAGCAGGTTGAGAAGATGTGTGAGGGCGCGGCGTTATATTGTAGAGAAGATCGCTAGTGCTGTGCACATAGCATTCTTCACACCGAATGTATCTACGTACTGTGGATGACTGCGTCGATATTTCGTTTTTTGGCAAGTAATAGCTCGATGTTTAAATATTTTTATGTTATGCTTTAACAATAGAGATAAACATACACATTCTGGTGACTTTGGGGTCCACTAATTTACACATTTCCTTTCGTTAACAAGATGACAAGAGGTGTGAGGGGTGGCGACATATTGTAGAAGAAACACGCTAGTGCTGTGCACATAGCATTCTCCACACCGAATGTATTTATGTACTGTGGATGGCTGCGTCGATATTTCGTTTTTTGGTAAGTAACAGCTCGATGATTAAACATTTTTATGTTATTCTTTAACAATAGAGATAAAAATACTCATTCTGGTGACTTTGGTTTGCGCTAATGTATAAATTTTCTTTCATTAGCAGGTTGAGAAGAGGTGTGAAGGGCGGCAACATATTGTAGAAGAAAATTGCTGGTGCTGTGCACATAGCATTCTTCACACTGAATGTATTTATGTACTGTGGATGACTGCCTCGATATTTCGTTTTTTGATAAGTAACAGCTCGATGATTAAATACTTTCTTGTTATGCTTTAACAATAGGGTTAAAAATACTCATTCTGTTGACTTTGGTTTGCGCTAATGATTAATTTCTTTGTCATTAGCAGGTTGACAATAGGTGTGAGGGGCGGCGAAATATTGTAGAAGAAAATCGCTAGTGCTGTGCACATAGCATTCTTCACACCGAATGTATCTACGTACTGTGGATGACTGCGTCGATATTTTGCTTTTTGGGAAGCAACAGCTGGATGATTAAATATTTTTATGTGTTGCTTTAACAACAGGGATAAAAATACTCATTCTGGTGACTTTGGTTTGCGCTAATGTATAAATTCTTTCTCATTAGCAGGTTGACAATAGGTGTGAGGGGCGGCGAAATATTGTAGAAGAAAATCGCTAGTGCTGTGCACATAGCATTCTCCACACCGAATGTATCTACGTACTGTGGATGACTGCGTCGATACTTCGTTTTTCGGTAAGTAACAGCTCGATGATGAAATATTTTTACGTTATGCTTTAACAATAGGGTTAAAAATACTCATTCTGTTGACTTTGGTTTGCGCTAATGTATAAATTCTTTGTCATTAGCAGGTTGACAATAGGTGTGAGGGGCGGCGACATATTATAGAAGAAAATTGCTAGTGCTGTGCACATAGCATTCTTCACCCCGAATGTATCTACGTACTGTGGATGACTGCGTCGATATTTTGCTTTTTGGGAAGCAACAGCTGGATGATTAAATATTTTTATGTGTTGCTTTAACAACAGGGATAAAAATACTCATTCTGGTGACTTTGGTTTGCGCTAATGTATAAATTCTTTCTCATTAGCAGGTTGACAATAGGTGTGAGGGGCGGCGACATATTGTAGAAGAAAATTGCTAGTGCTGTGCACATAGCATTCTTCACACCGAATGTATCTACGTACTGTGGATGACTGCGTCGATATTTTGCTTTTCGGGAAGCAACAGCTGGATGATTAAATATTTTTATGTGTTGCTTTAACAACAGGGATAAAAATACTCATTCTGGTGACTTTGGTTTGCGCTAATGTATAAATTCTTTCTCATTAGCAGGTTGACAATAGGTGTGAGGGGCGGCGACATATTGTAGAAGAAAATTGCTAGTGCTGTGCACATAGCATTCTTCACCCCGAATGTATCTACGTACTGTGGATGACTGCGTCGATATTTCGTTTTTCGGTAAGTAACAGCTCGATGATGAAATATTTTTACGTTATGCTTTAACAATAGGGTTAAAAATACTCATTCTGTTGACTTTGGTTTGCGCTAATGTATAAATTCTTTGTCATTAGCAGGTTGACAATAGGTGTGAGGGGCGGCGACATATTATAGAAGAAAATCGCTAGTGCTGTGCACATAGCATTCTTCACCCCGAATGTATCTACGTACTGTGGATGACTGGGTCGATACTTCGTTTTTCGGTAAGTAACAGCTCGATGATGAAATATTTTTACGTTATGCTTTAACAACAGGGATAAAAATACTCATTCTGGTGACTTTGGTTTGCGCTAATGTATAAATTCTTTCTCATTAGCAGGTTGACAATAGGTGTGAGGGGCGGCGACATATTATAGAAGAAAATCGCTAGTGCTGTGCACATAGCATTCTTCACCCCGAATGTATCTACGTACTGTGGATGACTGCGTCGATATTTCGTTTTTCGGTAAGTAACAGCTCGATGATGAAATATTTTTACGTTATGCTTTAACAATAGGGTTAAAAACACTCATTCTGTTGACTTTGGTTTGCGCTAATGTATAAATTCTTTGTCATTAGCAGGTTGACAATAGGTGTGAGGGGCGGCGACATATTATAGAAGAAAATCGCTAGTGCTGTGCACATAGCATTCTTCACCCCGAATGTATCTACGTACTGTGGATGACTGGGTCGATACTTCGTTTTTCGGTAAGTAACAGCTCGATGATGAAATATTTTTACGTTATGCTTTAATAATAGGGTTAAAAATACTCATTCTGTTGACTTTGGTTTGCGCTAATGTATAAATTCTTTGTCATTAGCAGGTTGACAATAGCTGTGAGGGGCGGCGACATATTGTAGAAGAAAATTGCTAGTGCTGTGCACATAGCATTCTTCACCCCGAATGTATCTACGTACTGTGGATGACTGGGTCGATACTTCGTTTTTCGGTAAGTAACAGCTCGATGATGAAATATTTTTACGTTATGCTTTAACAATAGGGTTAAAAGTACTCATTCTGTTGACTTTGGTTTGCGCTAATGTATAAATTCTTTGTCATTAGCAGGTTGACAATAGGTGTGAGGGGCGGCGACATATTGTAGAAGAAAATTGCTAGTGCTGTGCACATAGCATTCTTCACCCCGAATGTATCTACGTACTGTGGATGACTGGGTCGATACTTCGTTTTTCGGTAAGTAACAGCTCGATGATGAAATATTTTTACGTTATGCTTTAACAACAGGGATAAAAATACTCATTCTGGTGACTTTGGTTTCCGCTAATGTATAAATTCTTTCTCATTAGCAGGTTGACAATAGGTGTGAGGGGCGGCGACATATTATAGAAGAAAATCGCTAGTGCTGTGCACATAGCATTCTTCACCCCGAATGTATCTACGTACTGTAGATGACTGCGTCGATATTTCGTTTTTCGGTAAGTAACAGCTCGATGATGAAATATTTTTACGTTATGCTTTAACAATAGGGTTAAAAATACTCATTCTGTTGACTTTGGTTTGCGCTAATGTATAAATTCTTTGTCATTAGCAGGTTGACAATAGGTGTGAGGGGCGGCGACATATTATAGAAGAAAATCGCTAGTGCTGTGCACATAGCATTCTTCACCCCGAATGTATCTACGTACTGTGGATGACTGGGTCGATACTTCGTTTTTCGGTAAGTAACAGCTCGATGATGAAATATTTTTACGTTATGCTTTAATAATAGGGTTAAAAATACTCATTCTGTTGACTTTGGTTTGCGCTAATGTATAAATTCTTTGTCATTAGCAGGTTGACAATAGGTGTGAGGGGCGGCGACATATTATAGAAGAAAATCGCTAGTGCTGTGCACATAGCATTATTCACCCCGAATGTATCTACGTACTGTGGATGACTGGGTCGATACTTCGTTTTTCGGTAAGTAACAGCTCGATGATGAAATATTTTTACGTTATGCTTTAATAATAGGGTTAAAAATACTCATTCTGTTGACTTTGGTTTGCGATAATGTATAAATTCTTTGTCATTAGCAGGTTGACAGGTGTGAGGGGCGGCGACATATTATAGAAGAAAATCGCTAGTGCTGTGCACATAGCATTCTTCACCCCGAATGTATCTACGTACTGTGGATGACTGGGTCGATACTTCGTTTTTCGGTAAGTAACAGCTCGATGATGAAATATTTTTACGTTATGCTTTAACAATAGGGTTAAAAGCACTCATTCTGTTGACTTTGGTTTGCGCTAATGTATAAATTCTTTGTCATTAGCAGGTTGACAATAGGTGTGAGGGGCGGCGACATATTGTAGAAGAAAATCGCTAGTGCTGTGCACATAGCATTCTTCACACCGAATGTATCTACGTACTGTGGATGACTGGGTCGATACTTCGTTTTTCGGTAAGTAACAGCTCGATGATGAAATATTTTTACGTTATGCTTTAACAATAGGGTTAAAAATACTCATTCTGTTGACTTTGGTCTGCGCTAATGTACAAATTTTCTTTCATTAGCAGGTTGAGAAGAGGTGTGAGGGGCGGCGACATATTGTAGAAGAAAAACGCTAGTGCTGTGCACATAGCATTCTTCACCCCGAATGTATCTACGTACTGAAGATGACTGCGTCGATATTTCGTTTTTCGGTAAGTAACAGCTCGATGATGAAATATTTTTACGTTATGCTTTAACAATAGGGTTAAAAATACTCATTCTGTTGACTTTGGTTTGCGCTAATGTATAAATTCTTTGTCATTAGCAGGTTGACAATAGGTGTGAGGGGCGGCGACATATTATAGAAGAAAATCGCTAGTGCTGTGCACATAGCATTCTTCACCCCGAATGTATCTACGTACTGTGGATGACTGGCTCGATACTTCGTTTTTCGGTAAGTAACAGCTCGATGATGAAATATTTTTACGTTGTGCTTTCATAATAGGGTTAAAAATACTCATTCTGTTGACTTTGGTTTGCGCTAATGTATAAATTCTTTGTCATTAGCAGGTTGACAATAGGTGTGAGGGGCGGCGACATATTGTAGAAGAAAATTGCTAGTGCTGTGCACATAGCATTCTTCACCCCGAATGTATCTACGTACTGTGGATGACTGGGTCGATACTTCGTTTTTCGGTAAGTAACAGCTCGATGATGAAATATTTTTACGTTATGCTTTAACAATAGGGTTAAAAGTACTCATTCTGTTGACTTTGGTTTGCGCTAATGTATAAATTCTTTGTCATTAGCAGGTTGACAATAGGTGTGAGGGGCGGCGACATATTGTAGAAGAAAATTGCTAGTGCTGTGCACATAGCATTCTTCACCCCGAATGTATCTACGTACTGTGGATGACTGGGTCGATACTTCGTTTTTCGGTAAGTAACAGCTCGATGATGAAATATTTTTACGTTATGCTTTAACAACAGGGATAAAAATACTCATTCTGGTGACTTTGGTTTGCGCTAATGTATAAATTCTTTCTCATTAGCAGGTTGACAATAGGTGTGAGGGGCGGCGACATATTATAGAAGAAAATTGCTAGTGCTGTGCACATAGCATTCTTCACCCCGAATGTATATACGTACTGTGGATGACTGCGTCGATACTTCGTTTTTCGGTAAGTAACAGCTCGATGATGAAATATTTTTACGTTATGCTTTAACAATAGGGTTAAAAATACTCATTCTGTTGACTTTGGTTTGCGCTAATGTATAAATTCTTTGTCATTAGCAGGTTGACAATAGGTGTGAGGGGCGGGGACATATTATAGAAGAAAATCGCTAGTGCTGTGCACATAGCATTCTTCACCCCGAATGTATCTACGTACTGTGGATGACTGGGTCGATACTTCGTTTTTCGGTAAGTAACAGCTCGATGATGAAATATTTTTACGTTATGCTTTAACAATAGGGTTAAAAGCACTCATTCTGTTGACTTTGGTTTGCGCTAATGTATAAATTCTTTGTCATTAGCAGGTTGACAATAGGTGTGAGGGGCGGCGACATATTGTAGAAGAAAATCGCTAGTGCTGTGCACATAGCATTCTTCACACCGAATGTATCTACGTACTGTGGATGACTGGGTCGATACTTCGTTTTTCGGTAAGTAACAGCTCGATGATGAAATATTTTTATGTTATGCTTTAAGAATAGAGATAAAAATACTCATTCTGGTGACTTTGGTTTGCGCTAATGTATAAATTTTCTTTAATTAACAGGTTGGAAAGAGAGAGGGGCGGCGACATATTGTAGAAGAAAATCGCTAGTGCTGTGCACATAGCATTCTTCACACCGAATGTATCTACGTACTGTGGATGACTGCGTCGATATTTCGTTTTTTTATAAGTAACAGCTCGATGAGTAAATACTTTCTTGTTATGGTTTAACAATAGGGTTAAAAATACTCATTCTGTTGACTTTGGTTTGCGCTAATGTATAAATTCTTTGTCATTTGCAGGTTGACAATAGGTGTGAGGGGCGGCGACATATTGTAGAAGAAAATCGCTAGTGCTGTGCACATAGCGTTCTTCACACCGAATGTGTCTACGTACTGTGGATGACTGCGTCGATATTTTGCTTTTTGGGAAGTAACAGTTCGATGATTAAATATTTTTATGTTATGCTTTAACAATAGGGTTAAAAATACTCATTCTGGTGACTTTGGTTTGCGCTAATGTATAAATTTTCTTTCATTAGCAGGTTGAGAAGAGGTTTGAAGGGCGGCGACATATTGTAGAAGAAAATTGCTAGTGCTGTGCACATAGCATTCTTCACACTGAATGTATCTATGAACTGCGGATGACTGCGCCGATATTTCGTTTTTTGATAAGTAACAGCTCGATGATTAAATACTTTCTTGTTATGGTTTAACAATAGGGTTAAAAAATACTCATTCTGTTGACTTTGGTTTGCGCTAATGTACAAATTTTCTTTCATTAGCAGGTTGAGAAGAGGTGTGAGGGGCGGCGACATATTGTAGAAGAAAATCGCTAGTGCTGTGCACATAGCATTCTTCACACCGAATGTATCTACGTACTGTGGATGACTGCGTCGATATTTCGTTTTTCGGTAAGTAACAGCTCGATGATGAAATATTTTTACGTTATGCTTTAACAATAGGGTTAAAAATACTCATTCTGTTGACTTTGGTTTGCGCTAATGTATAAATTCTTTGTCATTAGCAGGTTGACAATAGGTGTGAGGGGCGGCGACATATAGTAGAAGAAAATCGCTAGTGCTGTGCACATAGCATTCTTCACACCGAATGTATCTACGTACTGTGGATGACTGCGTCGATATTTTGCTTTTTGGGAAGTAACAGCTCGATGATTAAATATTTTTATGTTATGCTTTAACAATAGGGTTAAAAATACTCATTCTGGTGACTTTGGTTTGCGCTAATGTATAAATTTTCTTTCATTAGCAGGTTGAGAAGAGGTTTGAAGGGCGGCGACATATTGTAGAAGAAAATTGCTAGTGCTGTGCACATAGCACTCTTCACACTGAATGTATCTATGAACTGTGGATGACTGCGCCGATATTTCGTTTTTTGATAAGTAACAGCTCGATGATTAAATACTTTCTTGTTATGGTTTAACAATAGGGTTAAAAAATTCTCATTCTGTTGACTTTGGTTTGCGCTAATGTACAAATTTTCTTTCATTAGCAGGTTGAGAAGAGGTGTGAGGGGCGGCGACATATTGTAGAAGAAAATCGCTAGTGCTGTGCACATAGCATTCTTCACACCGAATGTATCTACGTACTGTGGATGACTGCGTCGATATTTCGTTTTTCGGTAAGTAACAGCTCGATGATGAAATATTTTTTACGTTATGCTTTAACAATAGAGATAAAAATACTCATTCTGGTGACTTTGGTTTGCGATAATGTATAAATTCTTTGTCATTAGCAGGTTGACAATAGGTGTGAGGGGCGGCGACATATAGTAGAAGAAAATCGCTAGTGCTGTGCACATAGCATTCTTCACACCGAATGTATCTACGTACTGTGGATGACTGCGTCGATATTTCGTTTTTCGGTAAGTAACAGCTCGATGATGAAATATTTTTACGTTATGCTTTAACAATAGGGTTAAAAATACTCATTCTGTTGACTTTGGTTTGCGCTAATGTATAAATTCTTTGTCATTAGCAGGTTGACAATAGGTGTGAGGGGCGGCGACATATAGTAGAAGAAAATCGCTAGTGCTGTGCACATAGCATTCTTCACACCGAATGTATCTACGTACTGTGGATGACTGCGTCGATATTTTGCTTTTTGGGAAGTAACAGCTCGATGATTAAATATTTTTATGTTATGCTTTATCAATAGGGTTAAAAATACTCATTCTGGTGACTTTGGTTTGCGCTAATGTATAAATTTTCTTTCATTTGCAGGTTGAGAAGAGGTTTGAAGGGCGGCGACATATTGTAGAAGAAAATTGCTAGTGCTGTGCACATAGCACTCTTCACACTGAATGTATCTATGAACTGTGGATGACTGCGCCGATATTTCGTTTTTTGATAAGTAACAGCTCGATGATTAAATACTTTCTTGTTATGGTTTAACAATAGGGTTAAGAAATACTCATTCTGTTGACTTTGGTTTGCGCTAATGTACAAATTTTCTTTCATTAGCAGGTTGAGAAGAGGTGTTAGGGGCGGCGACATATTGTTAAAGAAAATCGCTAGTGCTGAGGAGATAGCATTCTTCACACCGAATGTATCTACGTACTGTGGATGACTGCGTCGATATTTCGATTTTTGGTAAGTAACAGCTCGATGATTAAATATTTTTATGTTATGCTTTAACAATAGAGATAAAAATACTCCTTCTGGTGACTTTGGTTTGCACTAATGTATAAATTTTCTTTCATTTGCAGGTTGAGAAGAGGTGTGAGGGGCGGCGACATATTGTAGAAGAAAATCGCTAGTGCTGTGCACATAGCATTCTCCACACCGAATGTATCTACGTACTGTTGATGACTGCGTCGATATTTCGTTTTTTGGGATGTAACAGCTCGATGATTAAATATTTTTATGTTATGCTTTAACAATAGAGATAAAAATACTCATTCTGGTGACTATGGTTTGCGCTAATGTATAAATTTTCTTTCATTTGCAGGTTGAGAAGAGGTGTGAGGGGCGGCGACATATTGTAGAAGAAAATCGCTAGTGCTGTGCACATAGCACTCTTCACAGCGAATGTATCTACGTACTGTGGATGACTGCGTCGATATTTCGTTTTTCGGTAAGTAACAGCTCGATGATTAAATAGTTTTATGTTATGCTTTAACAATAGACATAAAAATACTCATTCTGGTGACTTTGGTTTGCGCTAATGTACAAATTTTCTTTCATTAGCAGTTTGAGAAGAGGAGTGGGGGGGCGGCGACATATTGTAGAAGAAAATCGCCAGTGATGTGCACATAGCATTCTTCACACCGAATGTATCTACGTACTGTGCATGACTGCGTCGATATTTCGTTTTTTGGGAAGTAACAGCTCGATGATTAAATATTTTTATGTTATGCTTTAACAATAGAGATAAAAAATACTCATTCTGGTGACTTTGGTTTGCGCTAATGTATAAATTTTCTTTCATTAGCAGTTTGAGAAGAGGTTTGAAGGGCGGCGACATATTGTAGAAGAAAATCGCTAGTGCTGTGCACATAGCAGTCCTCACACCGAATGTATCTACGTACTGTGGATGACTGCGTCGATATTTCGTTTTTTGGGAAGTAACAGCTCAATGATTAAATATTTTTATGTTATGCTTTAACAATAGAGATAAAAATACTCATTCTGGTGACTTTGGTTTGCGCTAATGTATAGATTTTCTTTAATTAGCAGGTTGGAAAGAGTGAGCGGCGGCGACATGTTGTAGAAGAAAATCGCTAGTGCTGTGCACATAGCACTCTTCACACCGAATGTATCTACGTACTGTGGATGACTACGTCGATATTTCGTTTTTCGGTAAGTAACAGCTCGATGATTAAATATTTTTATGTTTGCTTTAACAATAGAGATAAAAATACTCATTCTGGTGACTATGGTTTGCGCTAATGTATAAATTTTCTATAATTAGCAGGTTGGAAAGAGTCAGGGGCGGCGACATATTGTAGAAGAAAATCGCTAGTGCTGTGCACATAGCACTCTTCACACTGAATGTATCTACGTACTGTGGATGACTGCGTCGATATTTCGTTTTTCGGTAAGTAACAGCTCGATGATGAAATATTTTTACGTTATGCTTTAACAATAGGGTTAAAAATACTCATTCTGTTGACTTTGGTTTGCGCTAATGTATAAATTCTTTGTCATTAGCAGGATGACAATAGGTGTGAGGGGCGGCGACATATAGTAGAAGAAAATCGCTAGTGCTGTGCACATAGCATTCTTCACACCGAATGTATCTACGTACTGTGGATGACTGCGTCGATATTTTGCTTTTTGGGAAGTAACAGCTCGATGATTAAATATTTTTATGTTATGCTTTAACAATAGGGTTAAAAATACTCATTCTGGTGACTTTGGTTTGCGCTAATGTATAAATTTTCTTTCATTAGCAGGTTGAGAAGAGGTTTGAAGGGCGGCGACATATTGTAGAAGAAAATTGCTAGTGCTGTGCACATAGCACTCTTCACACTGAATGTATCTATGAACTGTGGATGACTGCGCCGATATTTCGTTTTTTGATAAGTAACAGCTCGATGATTAAATACTTTCTTGTTATGGTTTAAGAATAGGGTTAAAAAATTCTCATTCTGTTGACTTTGGTTTGCGCTAATGTACAAATTTTCTTTCATTAGCAGGTTGAGAAGAGGTGTGAGGGGCGGCGACATATTGTAGAAGAAAATCGCTAGTGCTTTGCACATAGCATTCTTCACACCGAATGTATCTACGTACTGTGGATGACTGCGTCGATATTTCGTTTTTCGGTAAGTAACAGCTCGATGATGAAATATTTTTTACGTTATGCTTTAACAATAGAGATAAAAATACTCATTCTGGTGACTTTGGTTTGCGCTAATGTATAAATTCTTTGTCATTAGCAGGTTGACAATAGGTGTGGGGGCGGCGACATATAGTAGAAGAAAATCGCTAGTGCTGTGCACATAGCATTCTTCACACCGAATGTATCTACGTACTGTGGATGACTGCGTCGATATTTCGTTTTTCGGTAAGTAACAGCTCGATGATGAAATATTTTTACGTTATGCTTTAACAATAGGGTTAAAAATACTCATTCTGTTGACTTTGGTTTGCGCTAATGTATAAATTCTTTGTCATTAGCAGGTTGACAATAGGTGTGAGGGGCGGCGACATATAGTAGAAGAAAATCGCTAGTGCTGTGCACATAGCATTCTTCACACCGAATGTATCTACGTACTGTGGATGACTGCGTCGATATTTTGCTTTTTGGGAAGTAACAGCTCGATGATTAAATATTTTTATGTTATGCTTTAACAATAGGGTTAAAAATACTCATTCTGGTGACTTTGGTTTGCGCTAATGTATAAATTTTCTTTCATTAGCAGGTTGAGAAGAGGTTTGAAGGGCGGCGACATATTGTAGAAGAAAATTGCTAGTGCTGTGCACATAGCACTCTTCACACTGAATGTATCTATGAACTGTGGATGACTGCGCCGATATTTCGTTTTTTGATAAGTAACAGCTCGATGATTAAATACTTTCTTGTTATGGTTTAACAGTAGGGTTAAAAAATACTCATTCTGTTGACTTTGGTTTGCGCTAATGTACAAATTTTCTTTCATTAGCAGGTTGAGAAGAGGTGTGAGGGGCGGCGACATATTGTTAAAGAAAATCGCTAGTGCTGAGGAGATAGCATTCTTCACACCGAATGTATCTACGTACTGTGGATGACTGCGTCGATATTTCGATTTTTGGTAAGTAACAGCTCGATGATTAAATATTTTTATGTTATGCTTTAACAATAGAGATAAAAATACTCCTTCTGGTGACTTTGGTTTGCACTAATGTATAAATTTTCTTTCATTTGCAGGTTGAGAAGAGGTGTGAGGGGCGGCGACATATTGTAGAAGAAAATCGCTAGTGCTGTGCACATAGCATTCTCCACACCGAATGTATCTACGTACTGTTGATGACTGCGTCGATATTTCGTTTTTTGGGATGTAACAGCTCGATGATTAAATATTTTTATGTTATGCTTTAACAATAGAGATAAAAATACTCATTCTGGTGACTATGGTTTGCGCTAATGTATAAATTTTCTTTCATTTGCAGGTTGAGAAGAGGTGTGAGGGGCGGCGACATATTGTAGAAGAAAATCGCTAGTGCTGTGCACATAGCACTCTTCACAGCGAATGTATCTACGTACTGTGGATGACTGCGTCGATATTTCGTTTTTCGGTAAGTAACAGCTCGATGATTAAATAGTTTTATGTTATGCTTTAACACTAGACATAAAAATACTCATTCTGGTGACTTTGGTTTGCGCTAATGTACAAATTTTCTTTCATTAGCAGTTTGAGAAGAGGAGTGGGGGGGCGGCGACATATTGTAGAAGAAAATCGCCAGTGATGTGCACATAGCATTCTTCACACCGAATGTATCTACGTACTGTGCATGACTGCGTCGATATTTCGTTTTTTGGGAAGTAACAGCTCGATGATTAAATATTTTTATGTTATGCTTTAACAATAGAGATAAAAAATACTCATTCTGGTGACTTTGGTTTGCGCTAATGTATAAATTTTCTTTCATTAGCAGTTTGAGAAGAGGTTTGAAGGGCGGCGACATATTGTAGAAGAAAATCGCTAGTGCTGTGCACATAGCAGTCCTCACACCGAATGTATCTACGTACTGTGGATGACTGCGTCGATATTTCGTTTTTTGGGAAGTAACAGCTCAATGATTAAATATTTTTATGTTATGCTTTAACAATAGAGATAAAAATACTCATTCTGGTGACTTTGGTTTGCGCTAATGTATAGATTTTCTTTAATTAGCAGGTTGGAAAGAGTGAGCGGCGGCGACATGTTGTAGAAGAAAATCGCTAGTGCTGTGCACATAGCACTCTTCACACCGAATGTATCTACGTACTGTGGATGACTACGTCGATATTTCGTTTTTCGGTAAGTAACAGCTCGATGATTAAATATTTTTATGTTTGCTTTAACAATAGAGATAAAAATACTCATTCTGGTGACTTTGGTTTGCGCTAATGTATAAATTTTCTATAATTAGCAGGTTGGAAAGAGTGAGGGGCGGCGACATATTGTAGAAGAAAATCGCTAGTGCTGTGCACATAGCACTCTTCACACCGAATGTATCTACGTACTGTGGATGACTACGTCGATATTTCGTTTTTCGGTAAGTAACAGCTCGATGATTAAATACTTTTATGTTATGCTTTAACAATAGAGATAAAAATACACATTTTGGAGACTTTGGTATTCGCTAATGTAGAAATTTTCTTTCACTAGCAGTCTGAGAAGAGGTGTGGGGGGGCGGCGACATATTGTAGAAGAAAATCGCTAGTGCTGTGCACATAGCATTCTTCACACCGAATGTATCTACGTACTGTGGATCACTGCGTCGATATTTCGTTTTTTGGGAAGTAACAGCTCGATGATTAAATATTTATATGGTATGCTTTAACAAAAGAGATAAAAATACTCATTCTGGTGACTTTGGTTTGCGCTAATGTATAAATTCTCTTTAATTTGCAGGTTGGAAAGAGTGAGCGGCGGCGACATATTGTAGAAGAAAATCGCTAGTGCTGTGCACATAGCACTCTTCACACCGAATGTATCTACGTGCTGTGGATGACTGCGTCGATATTTCGTTTTTTATGAAGTAACAGCTCGATGATTAAATATTTTTACGAAATGCTTTAACAATAGAGATAAAAATACTCATTCTGATGACTTTGGTTTGCGCTAAAGTATAATTTTTCTGTCATTAGCAGGTTGACGAGAGTGTTAAGGGCGGCGACATATTGTAGAAGAAAATTGCTAGTGCTGTGCACATAGCATTCTTCACACCGAATGTATCTACGTACTGCAGATGACTGCGTCAATATTTCGTTTTTTGGCAACAGCTCGATGATTAAATATTTTTATGTTATGCTTTAACATTAGGCTTAAAAATACTCATTCTGGAGACTTTGGTTTGCGCTAAAGTATAATTTTTCTGTCACTAGCAGGTGACAAGGGTGTTAAGGGCGGCGACATATTGTAGAAGAAAATTGCTAGTGCTGTGCACATAGCATTCTTCACACCGAAAGTATCTACGTACTGTAGATGACTGCGTCGATATTTCGTTTTTTGGTAAGTAACAGCTCTATGATTAAATATTTTTATGTTATGCTTTAACAGTAGGGTTAAAAATACTCATTCTGGAGACTTTGGTTTGCGCTAAAGTATAATTTTTCTGTCATTAGCAGGTTGAGAAGAGTGTTAAGGGCGGCGACATATTGTAGAAGAAAATTGCTAGTGCTGTGCACATAGCATTCTTCACACCGAATGTATCTACTATTGTAGATGACTGCGTCGATATTTCGTTTTTTGGTAAGTAACAGCTCGATGATTAAATATTTTTATGTTATGCTTTAACATTAGGGTTAAAAATACTCATTCTGGAGACTTTGGTTTGCGCTAAAGTATAATTTTTCTGTCATTAGCAGGT